>NC_044191.1:38066698-38089198 GCF_900880675.1 Sparus aurata | reverse complement strand
GGAGGAGGAAGGGCAGGCTGGCTTGTTTTGTCTGAAACACAGGAAAGGGGCCGGGTTAAGTTAAGCCAGACAGAGTGCGTGTATGTGTGTGCCTGCATGTGCGTGTGTGTGCGTGCGTGTGTGTGCGTGTGTGTGTGTCGTGCGTGCGTGTGTGTGTGTGTGTGTGTGTGTGTGTGTGTGCGTGCGTGTGTGTGTGCGTGCTGTGCGTGTGTGTGTGCAGACAGACGGAATGTGTACACGTCTGGAGTTTGTGCTTGGATCATACCACAGAGTTTCTACACTGTAAAAAGTGATGTTTGAGATGCTTGTTGAGTCTGAGCAGCTCTTCGTCAGTCGACAGTCGTCTTCTTCAGCTTCCTGATGGACTCGTCTGTACAACAAGTCAACAATAAACAACAATAATCTTTATTTTCTGCGAGTGGAAAAACAAAGTGGCACAGACCCAATCCTGCTTTTGATTTCAGTGATCAAAGTTAAAACCTTATTTCCAGCCATTTTTTAATTGAATCAAAATCCTGACGCTCGTTAGCATCAAAAGCTAACAGAATGTCCAACAATCACAGTTTGAGATGTGTTTTATTTCTCTATTTCTAGTGAGGGAACTATCTGATTATGCTAAGCTAACATACGTAATCTATTCATTTAGTGGAATCAGAGATACAATTCAGAATTTGAGGTATGCTCTGTTATTTTGGTGAAATGGAATTAAAAATCTCCCACACTGATGTTAGCGTAAGGCTAACAGCTGCTAATGGAAGCATCTCACTGGTTCATACACTGACCACCATCTAAATACTACAATGCCCATGATCCTCAGCTGCTGTTGCTCTGAGAAGACAGTGGGAAACAGACAGAATGAGACAGATTCAGTGACATCCTTTAGCTTCAGCTAACAGTTAGCATGGTCAGGGTTGTCCCTGCTTCAGTTTCTATTTCTGCAGGTTCTCTAACTCTGATGTAGTGTGTGTGTGTGTTGTGTGTGTGTGTGTGTGTGTGTGTGTGTGTGTGTGTTTTGTCTGCAGAGTCTTATCCCTGCCCTTCACCTGTGCACACAGAACACACGCTGCTCTGATAGGCTGCTTCAACTGAGTGAGAATCTTTTACAGTGTGGAACTCTGTGCGTCTCACACACACTCACACGTGAGGTCAGACATGATGTCATGGTCGTGGTTTTGGCGTGACTGGTTTACCCTGCATCACCTAGTACACACACACACACACACAGACACACACACACACAGTGTTTCCCTGGTAACCTCCTGCTCACCATGACTCCATTTGTTCACACAAAGTTAATTTAAATTTCCATTTTTTGATGTTGCCTCACTGTGTGTCTGTCTGTGTGTCTGTCTGTGTGCAGGTGGCAGGTAGGAAGGGGTTTCCTCACGTCATCTACGCCCGTCTGTGGCGTTGGCCCGACCTCCATAAGAACGAACTGAAACACGTGAAGTTCTGTCAGTTTGCGTTTGACCTGAAGTACGACAGTGTTTGTGTGAACCCCTACCACTATGAGAGGGTGGCGTCCCCCGCCATCACAGGTAAACACGCTCATTGATATTCATCATGTAATGGGCAGAGAAACCTGATTCATCACATCGCCACTGAGATAACAAGACAGCGTCTCACCTCTGATCACGTTTGCGCGTTAATGTTTGCTAGCATGTTCCATAATGAGTGATATTTTAAAAATGCTACATTGGCTCAGCAGTTTGAAATATTCTGAAAACATTTGCAGTGCTGTACCATAGTGAGCTGGAGGAGGACACTCTGTAAGGACACTCCCACACTATGTAAGGACACTCCCACACTATGTAAGGACACTCCCACACCATATAAGGACACTTCCACACTCTGTAAGAACACTCCCATACTCTGTAAGGACACTCCCACACTCTGTAAGGACACTCCCACACCATATAAGGACACTCCCACACTTTGGAAGAACACTCCCATACTCTGTAAGGACACTCTCACACTCTGTAAGGACACTCCCATACCATATAAGGACACTCCCACACTTTGGAAGAACACTCCCATACTCTGTAAGGACACTCCCACACTATGTAAGGACACTCCCACACCATATAAGGACACTCCCACACTTTGGAAGAACACTCCTATACTCTGTAAGGACACTCCCACACTCTGTAAGGACATTCACACACTCTGTAAGGACACTCCCACATTCTGTAAGGACATTCACACACTCTGTAAGGACATTCACACACTCTGTAAGGACACTCCCACATTCTGTAAGGACATTCACACACTCTGTAAGGACACTCACGCACTATGTAAGGACACTCCCACAATCTTTAAGGACATTCCCACACTATATAAGGACACTCCCATACCATATAAGGACACTCCCACACTCTGTAAGGACACTCCCACACTCTGCAAGGACATTCACACACTATGTAAGGACTCTCCCACACTATATAAGGACTCTCTCCCACTCTGTAAGGACGCTCCCATACTATGTAAGGACACTCCCACACTCTGTAATGACACTCCCACATTCTGTAAGGACACTCCCATACAGGATTTACTCCCTGCAGCTCCTCCAGTTAGTGAGGAGTGAAGAGGCCCCTTAGATCAGAGGTACAACGTCTTCAACAAACTGAAACAGGTCCAATTGACCTTGATACAGAACTTAGAGGTAACAGGACCTGGATGACTGAGAACCTTCATCAGAGTCTTATGAAAACATTAATATTTGCTTGGTGGAAAGTTATCAAGCTAAAAACTATTAGCACAGTAAGCTAGCTGTAGTCAAAGTGCGTCATTATGGATCCCATAAGATCTCCTGCAAAGACCCGCCCTCCCCCTCCTCTGATTGGCTTGCGTCAATACATATCCTATGAAAAAAGCCTGGACTGCTTCGTGACCCTGGTACTCTGTCTTACACGTCCATGAAGTTTTTGGACGCAGAAGGCGAGAAAAGCAGCAACGTTAAACTGAAAAGTGTCTTCATCCTGTCAGCAAACAGAATAAATGTTGTGGCCTTGATAGTCGGCTGGACAGCAGGAGGAAGCTTAGAGTGCTGCGATGAGAGGCGGCAGTATGTTCAGTTGTTGTCTGTATGAGTGGGTTGGGTTTTGGGTCTGCGGCGGAGCTGATGCAGCTGTTTCTGCACCGTAGCTTCCCTGGTAAACACACCAACCTGTCTGCCTGCCACCGCTGCAGCGTCTCTCTATCGAACCCTCTGAGGACGAGCAACGACCAGAGAGGCCGAAGAGGTTGCTGTGTTTACTGGGAAACTACAGCTCATAAACAACCGGATCAGAACTGCAGGAAGAACAGACACGACCAGAGCTGCTGTGAGTTACCTGTTTGAGTTAAGGTTAGAGAGCACTAACAACGAAGGCAACCAATCAGAGGAGGAGGAGGGCGGGTCTTACAAGATGTCCTGTGGGATCCATGATAACACACACAAGGTACATCTAACGTGAAGGTGCTGCAGGTGTGTGTTCGTGTTCTGATCCAGTCATATAACACACACACACACACACACACACACACACACACACACACACAGCAGGCTACAGGCTGTTTCTTCATGTTCCTTTGGATCTTTGGATCTTTGGATCTTTGGTTCTTTGGTTCTTCTCTCCTCTCAGGCGACCTCAGTCTTCGCTGACCTCTGTATCATATTTGAATGTTGTTTTTACTGTGTACCACACGACAACACGTTATACTGTTATTACATTATAGACTATAATGTTTTAATACTGTAATATTATTATGACTTCATATCTGTTGTTGTGCTGTTGGCTGTGACAGATGAAGGTAACAGAACAGATCTTGGTGTGTTGAGGTCTCTGATGGTCCTTGTCCTGCCCCCTGTCTTCCTTCAGGTCCTCAGTCTCTGATAAAGGAGGAGTTCATGCAGGACTGTCTGCAGCTCGACCTGCCCCCCCACTCTGACCCCTACAGCCAGCCCCGCCCCATCAGCATATATCCCAGCATGCCCCTCTCTCCTCCAGGTCAGACTGTCAACCACAGGCTTTTATTTCATCTTAAGTCAAATGTGTCTCTGATGTCCTCCCCTGTCTCTGACGTCCTCCCCTGTCTCTGGCGTCCTCCCTTGTCTCTGACGTCCTCCCCTGTCTCTGACGTCCTCCCTTGTCTCTGACGTCCTCCCTTGTCTCTGACGTCCTCCTGTGTCTCTGATGTCCTCCCCTGTCTCTGACGTCCTCCCCTGTCTCTGACGTCCTCCCTTGTCTCTGATGTCCTCCCCTGTCTCTGACGTCCTCCCTTGTCTCTGATGTCCTCCCCTGTCTCTGACGTCCTCCCCTGTCTCTGACGTCCTCCCTTGTCTCTGACGTCCTCCCTTGTCTCTGACGTCCTCCCTTGTCTCTAACGTCCTCCCCTGTCTCTGACGTCCTCCTGTGTCTCTGACGTCCTCTCTTGTCTCTGACGTCCTCCCTTGTCTCTGACGTCCTCCCTTGTCTCTAACGTCCTCCCCTGTCTCTGACGTCCTCCCTTGTCTCTGACGTCCTCCCCTGTCTCTGATGTCCTCCCTTGTCTCTGACGTCCTCCCCTGTCTCTGACGTCCTCCCTTGTCTCTGATGTCCTCCCTTGTCTCTGACGTCCTCCCCTGTCTCTGACGTCCTCCTGTGTCTCTGATGTCCTCCCCTGTCTCTGACGTCCTCCCTTGTCTCTGACGTCCTCCCCTGTCTCTGACGTCCTCCCTTGTCTCTGACGTCCTCCCCTGTCTCTGACGTCCTCTCTTGTCTCTGACGTCCTCACTTGTCTCTGACGTCCTCCCCTGTCTCTGACGTCCTCCCTTGTCTCTGACGTCCTCCTGTGTCTCTGATGTCCTCCCCTGTCTCTGACGTCCTCCCGTGTCTCTGACGTCCTCCCTTGTCTCTGATGTCCTCCCCTGTCTCTGACGTCCTCCCCTGTCTCTGATGTCCTCCCCTGTCTCTGACGTCCTCTCTTGTCTCTGACGTCCTCCCTTGTCTCTGACGTCCTCCCTTGTCTCTGACGTCCTCCCCTGTCTCTGACGTCCTCCCTTGTCTCTGATGTCCTCCCTTGTCTCTGACGTCCTCCCCTGTCTCTGACGTCCTCAGACTGTGTCTCTGACGTCCTCCCTTGTCTCTGACGTCCTCCCCTGTCTCTGACGTCCTCCCCTGTCTCTGACGTCCTCTCTTGTCTCTGGCGTCCTCCCTTGTCTCTGACGTCCTCCCGTGTCTCTGACGTCCTCCCTTGTCTCTGACGTCCTCCTGTGTCTCTGACGTCCTCCCTTGTCTCTGACGTCCTCCCCTGTCTCTGACGTCCTCCCCTGTCTCTGACGTCCTCTCTTGTCTCTGGCGTCCTCCCTTGTCTCTGACGTCCTCCCGTGTCTCTGACGTCCTCCTGTGTCTCTGACGTCCTCCCCTGTCTCTGACGTCCTCTCTTGTCTCTGGCGTCCTCCCTTGTCTCTGACGTCCTCCCGTGTCTCTGGCGTCCTCCCTTGTCTCTGACGTCCTCCCGTGTCTTTGACGTCCTCCCTTGTCTCTGATGTCCTCCCTTGTCTCTGACGTCCTCCTGTGTCTCTGATGTCCTCCCTTGTCTTTGACGTCCTCCCTTGTCTCTGACGTCCTCCTGTGTCTCTGATGTCCTCCCTTGTCTCTGACGTCCTCCCTTGTCTCTGACGTCCTCCCTTGTCTCTGATGTCCTCCCTTGTCTCTGATGTCCTCCCTTGTCTCTGATGTCCTTCCTTGTCTCCTTCAGGCAGCAGCTCCATGACTCCTGCAGCTCCTGTTGTCTGCAGCAGGAGTGGAGGTGACGAGGGACTCCTGAAGATCGCACCCCCTCAAAACCACGGAGGACACGCCTCCCCACCTCACCCCAACCCTCCCCGCACCCCTCACCCTCCTCACCCTCCTCACCCTCCCACCCCCACCTCCTCCCAGCAGCAGAGCCCCGAGTACAGCAGCCCCCCCAACACTGGTACTGCACCTGCACTGTTGCACACACCTGAACTTTAGCGAAGTACACCTAAAATAAACTACAATGTATGCCATGTTTGTAGTACTGCTACTACACACACTGACCTGTGTCCTGTGTGTCTCTGCAGCCACGTGGCCAGGTACTAGTCCCACCCCCTACAGCCCTGCAGGACCTCATCAGAGTGGGAGGAGCCACCAGCAGCCTCCGTTACATCATCATCACCACGCCCCTAACACTCACTTTCTGTATGACATCATTGATTATCAGAGTAAAGTACTGCAGTATCAGTACTTGACTGCAGTACAGGTGTCATTCTGAGTGTGTTTGTTCCTTCAGGGTCACAGCATCATAGTACTGCTCCATATCCACAACCAGTGTCCAACCACCCAGGTACCACGCCTGTTCCAACATGTCCTCTCCTTTTACCTGCTCTGTCTCACGCTGTCCCCTGTCTCACTCTCTGTCTCTGTCTGTCTCTCTGTCTGTCTCTCAGGTCCAGAGTTCTGGTGTTCAATCTCATACTTTGAGTTGGATGTCCAGGTCGGGGAAATGTTTAAGGTCCAGTCCAGCTGTCCTCTGGTGACGGTGGACGGTTATGTGGACCCCTCAGGAGGAGACCGTTTCTGTTTGGGACAGCTGAGTAATGTCCACCGCACAGCCGGCAGCCATCGCGCCAGGTGACCAGTCTAACCAGTCTAACCAGTAACAGTACTGATGGTTCTGTCACCTGACTCATTCTTGTTCTTTCTCTTACATCGTCTCTTCCTGCAGGCTTCACATTGGCCGGGGGGTTCAGCTGGAATGTCGAGGGGAAGGGGACGTTTGGATGCGGTGCCTTAGTGACCACTCAGTGTTCGTCCAGAGTTTTTACCTGGACCGTGAAGCGGGTCGAGCACCTGGAGACGGAGTCCACAAGATCTACCCCGGAGCGTACATCAAGGTGAGTCGATACGCAGACGACACTCTGCGGTTCATCTCCAAGTCTGTTTGGAAACAAGGCTAGAAACAGACACCTGTGTGTCTCACCTGTCTGTGTCTCACCTGTCTGTGTCTCACCTGTCTGTGTCTCACCTGTCTGTGTCTCATCTGTCTGTGTCTCACCTGTGTGTCTCCAGGTGTTTGACCTGCGACAGTGTCACAGACAGATGCAGCAGCAAGCAGCAGCAGCTCAGGCAGCTGTAGTAACTCAGGCAGCAGCGGTCGTCGGTGCAATTCCAGGGCCGAACAGCGTGGGGGGGATCGCCCCCGCAGTCAGTAAGTATCAGCTGTCTGTCTCTCTGGGTACCTGTCTGTCTCTCTGGGTAGCTGTCTGTCTCTCTGGGTACCTGTCTGTCTCTCTGGGTACCTGTCTGTCTCCCTGGGTAGCTGTCTGTCTCTCTGGGTACCTGTCTGTCTCTCTGGATAACTGTCTGTCTCCCTGGGTAGCTGTCTGTCTCTCTGGGTAACTGTCTGTGTCTCCGGGTAACTGTCTGTCTCTCTGGATAACTGTCTGTCTCCCTGGGTAGCTGTCTGTCTCTCTGGGTAACTGTCTGTCTCTCTGGGTAACTGTCTGTCTCTCTGGATAACTGTCTGTCTCCCTGGGTAGCTGTCTGTCTCTCTGGGTAACTGTCTGTGTCTCCGGGTAGCTGTCTGTCTCTCTGGGTAACTGTCTGTCTCTCCGGGTAGCTGTCTGTCTCTTTGGGTACCTGTCTGTCTCTCTGGGTAACTGTCTGTGTCTCTGGGTACCTGTCTGTCTCTCCGGGTAGCTGTCTGTCTCTCTGGGTACCTGTCTGTCTCTCTGGGTAACTGTCTGTGTCTCAGGGTACCTGTCTGTCTCCCTGGGTAACTGTCTGTCTCTCTGGGTAACTGTCTGTCTCTCTGGGTACCTGTCTGTCTCTCTGGGTAGCTGTCTGTCTCTCTGGGTACCTGTCTGTCTCTCCGGGTAACTGTCTGTCTCTCTGGGTACCTGTCTGTCTCTCTGGGTACCTGTCTGTATCTCTGGGTAACTGTCTGTCTCTCTGGGTACCAGTCTGTCTCTCCAGGTAGCTGTCTGTCCCTCCGGGTAACTGTCTGTCTCCCTGGGTAGCTGTCTGTCTCTCTGGGTAACTGTCTGTGTCTCTTGGTACCTGTCTGCCACCCTGGGTAGCTGTCTGTCTCTCTGGGGTAACTGTCTGTGTCTCTGGGTAACTGTCTGTGTCTCTGGGTACCTGTCTGCCACCCTGGGTACCTGTCTGTCTCTCTGGGTAGCTGTCTGTCTCCCTGGGTAGCTGTCTGTCTCTCTGGGTAACTGTCTGTCTCTTGGTACCTGTCTGCCACCCTGGGTAGCTGTCTGTCTCCCTGGATACCTGTCTGTCTCCCTGGGTAGCTGTCTGTCCCTCTGGGTACCTGTCTGTCTCAATAAAGGTCATTAGTATGTCATAGTTCCAGTGGTATGTGGTGTGTGTAATAATAATAATAATAATAATAATAATAATACATTTAATTAGGGATGTCCAGATCCGATCTGTAGGATCGGGATCGGAGCCGATCTGGGCATTTTTCCGCTGATCGGAATCGGCAATTTTGAACGTGGACCCAAGCCCGATATTTTTTATTTATTTATTTTTTTAACGTCAGAGCACAATTTGTGGCAGAACGCAGACGCGCGCGTGGTGTTACTCTGGCATACCTGTGAATAAAGTGTCTGCAGTGTGGAAAAAACGTCAATTAGAAAGCGAAAGCAGTCCAACTGGGGTGAATTGACAGCAGAGGTCCAGGAGCTCCTGTGTTGAGTATTTGAAGACCAGGCCAGCAGCAGCAGAGCAGCGACCACCCAACGTCACCACGAGCCGGAGGAGACCACAGCCACAGAGGAGGGCGATACAGGAGCCAGGCGGTGAATAATCCTGAGGCTGTGGTGGAGGGAGGACCAACAGACTAATGTTCGACAGCTCACAGAGTATTGCATACGCTGGTTTGAAAGTTAACAGTTGATCGGCGTAGCATAGCCCCAGAGCTTGTAGGGACAACTTGCCTTTCTTTTCTCAACAGAAAAAGCAGTTTTGCTACAGATTGAGAAGCGGCAATATTCACGCCAACATCCTGTCGCATCCGGGTTACCTAGCAACCTTTGTGAAGTGTAGTTTGTGCAGCAGCGCCCCCCCCCGTGGCAGCAGACCTGTAGGACAGACTGCTGCTCACTGAAAACATCACCTGCTCTTGTTCTGTTGTCAGGTTATTATTCAGACGTGTTTACCTGTGTGATGTCATCAGTCGGTTGAGTGAAGTGTGACTTCCTGTCTTCCTCCAGGTGTGTGTTCAGCCGCAGGTCTGGGCGTGGACGACCTGCGCAGGTTGTGTATCGTGCGTCTGAGCTTCGTTAAGGGTTGGGGGTGTGATTACCCCCGTCAGAGCATCAAGGACACCCCCTGCTGGCTGGAGGTTCACCTGCACCGAGCGCTGCAGCTGCTTGACCAGGTGCTGCACACGCTGCCGCCACGAGAACACTCAGTCTGACCCACTGCAGCAGCTGTGTGTGTGTGTGTGTGCGTGTGTGTGTGTGTGTGTGTGTAGGCTGCAGGTAGTTTAGCTCACAGGACAACAAATCACAGCAGAGGATTCATGCACAGAAGCCGTCACCTGAACCTCTGACCTGACTGTCAGGACTCATAAGCTCCACCCACACAGGTGAAAACAAACACACCTCAGCTCTTTTGTCCAAAGGCTTCAGACAATCAGCATCCCTCCTGTCAGTCAGAGGAGTTGTCATGAAAACCAGCATCCACATTAAAGGGTCAGGTGATCAGAACAAAGACGAGTATTTCCTGCCCTTTAATCATCTCTCATTCCTTCACATGTCCTTCCTGTGTTTATTTATATCAGGTTGTATTTTCTCTTTTGTGTTCATGAACATTCTCGAGTACTTAACTTAAGTTTTGACAAAACATATGAGACAAGCTTTACCAAACAGAGTCATGTCCTGACCTGTATTATCTTTGATTGCTGTTTAGTTTGAATATATCTTTGACTTTTTAACGATGTCCTTCCCTCCTGTAAAGTTCCGCTCTCAGTGTGACCGGTGAAACCCGGGGCAGAGAAAATGTCCGCCAAGCTTCATAGAGCGCTCTCGCTCCCTGATGTCATCAGCGCCTCAATGTTTATGTTCGACACATGATATAAAACTGGAAAACGTGTGATGTCATCTTTGAGTCCTATCAGTGTCAGGCTGTTCCTTTAACGAGTCTGTTAATTATTTATTTTAAACACTTACCTGCCAAAGATTCATGTCTTGTATTTGATGACATCATATCCTGTTTACTGATTAAGATGATTTATTCTGTCACCTGTTTTTTTTTCTCTCTCTCTTTTTTATCACATTTCATATTTTTTAAAGACTTTTATACTGAAAGGGTGTATAACTGTGACATCTGCTGTTTATTCAAAATAAAACCTTTCCAACAAAAAATCCTCGTCCGCCTCGTTATTTTCCTTTGTGAGTCTGAAGCTCCGTCGCTGCTCTGCTGTTCATTTTGTCCTTTTAAAGGTTTGTGGAGGACGACAGCTGGTTTCTAGACGAGCACCAACACACGGCTGCATCAGGTCAGCTGACGTTAGCTCATCTTACATGTTAGTTATTGATCAAGTCCATTTAAAGCTGCTGTATGTAAGAATTTACCACTTCAATCAAAATCGTGAATGTCTCTCATGTATAACTGGTACATATTGCACCTTAAAGGAATTTGTTTTAACACTTTTTTTTTCTCTTACACGTTTTGTATTTTATGAATCCCTTTAAACAGAGACGAGATGTTGGTCTGGTTCTGGTAAACAGGTAAACAGTCCCGATGGAGAGCAAAAGAGTCGGCGCCAGCTGGCTGAACCAATCAGCTTTCAGCTGACTATTTACATATTAATCAGCTTTTTCATAGTTATTCATAAGCAGATACATCAGGCAACCACTGGTAGATAGATTGTGATTTTATTAACTTCATTCCTTGTTTTACGGTGAAGTTCATTGTAACTTTGATAATATCATTAATATTATATTATTGATTTCAATTGTATGAAAAACCTGAGTGCAGTAATAATGTGGGTTTGTTTGAATAAAGACACTTATTTCAGATTAAAAGATAACATGCAGACATTTAAAGAGTTTTAAAGAAGAAATTCAAATTCAAACTTCAAATATTTACAAAATGAATGAACACAAACTGTCTCCATCAGCGAATCACTGAGCTGCTCTCAGAGGACAAAAAGGTCCAGAACTGTCTGAAGCCAGAAAGGTGGCAGGGTCCGCCACATATAAACAGTTTGTTGTGTATATGTTCTGCTCTGTGTGTCTCTGTGTTTGGCAGAAATGACAAGAAGGTCGCCTGTCTTACTTTATTCAGTCATGAAAACAGAGTGTGCTGTTTGTTTGGTTTGTGTGAGCCAATGGAAAGCGTTCCCTCCTCTGAACGTCTGCTCAGCTCCTGATACTTGTTGCTGTCTTTGTTGTTTCGGATGGAAATCGAACTTGACGCTATCAGTGAAATATGGCGCCACTGAGGACAAAGAGTGGGCGGATGTGAAGTTTAAATGTTTCATGTCCGCCCTCTCATTGGTCGCTGTGAAGTCAAGCCTTTGAAATTTAAGCCAATCGTGGAGAAGAGACCTGCATAATGAGGTGATGGGGGCGGGTCTTAGTGATTGTCGCATCTTCGGACCAATAGGAGAGCAGACTCTATAAACGTATGAATATTCATCCCGGATGGGCGTGGTCTCCCAGTGGAGGTCGGGCGCGAGCGAACATGGAGGTGTAGTGATCGCCTGGTCGCAGCCGGAGGAGGAAGCCCGCGAGAGAGCTTCACTGAGCCGAACTGAGCTTCACTGAACCCGCTTTTTCTTTTCAGTTTCTTTGTTCATTTTGTTTTGAGCCTCAGCTCGGCTCCGACATGGACATGAAGAAGAGGATCAGCCTGGAGCTGAGGAACAGAGACCCGGCGGAGGTGTGTACCGACCCAGGCGGACTTTAACGGATTCATTTCCCGGAGATTCGGGTGATCGATGAAATGACGCTGATGAAAACATTCAGCTCGAGCGGACGTCGAGTTTCCTCCGCTCGGTCCGTTTCCTCCGCGCGGTCCGTGAGTCTTCCGACATTTTGACCCAGAAACTAGTTCAGCGCAGTTCCAACATGGAGGAGACTCCCGGCCGCCGCTGGAGGAGCCCGCCGCGTGCAGCCTCTTTCTCGCGCCCTGAGTTCCGTCCGCTCGCGGGGACTCCCCGAAGCATCGCGCGAGCCTTCTGCCGCTAGCATTAATGCTAACAGGCTAACCTGGCGAGCGCCCAGCCCCCAGAATGGACCTGCAGTCGGGTCTAGTTGTCCGAGGGACGGCGCTGCTGCCCGGCCGGACACACGGACACACAGCACCGTGTGTTGGTCGGGTTCGGCTCCGTCGGTTTAAAGCCCGCCGGGTCACGGAGCGGCCGAGCTTCCATTTTAACCTTCAGTTAAATAGTTGGTTTACCACGATGCTTATAATCTGATGGCGCGTCAAACCAGACTCCATTCGTAAATCCCCGATTTTCTAAGTGCACTTGGATATAAACGGACGGGCTTTCTGCTCCAGCAGGGTCCAGCGTGTTTAACACTGGTCCGGGTCCTGCTGGTCACTTCGGCCCACTTTAACTCCAGCAGCAGTCCGTTATGAGGAGTACACTGTAAAGTTTAATGCGTGGCTCGCCCCGCTCTTCCCGCACAGTCTGCGGGGTGCAGCTGCTGGTTTCACGGCGGTAACGTCTCAGCACTGAGTAACGGTGTGTTTCACCTCAAACGTAAGACATGTAACGGTAACTAGTAACGGTAGTAACGGTAACTACGAGACATCCTGCAGAAATGAGTATCTTTCTGGTCACATGATGAGAATTCACGTTTTGGTTGATTGTTCTTCTGATCCGAACTTTGAGCGGTGTTTCCCTCCATTACTGAAACCGAACCTCCTTAAAACCACGTCACGATGTTTTGTTCTCGCCAGTCTGCACACAAATACAAAGTATTGTTCTGTGAGTTTATACTGCGTGTGCGTGCGTGTGTGAGTACTTCCGGTGTGGACACTGTTGAGTGTTTCTGTGAGGTTTTAATGAACAGAACTCGTTTTGAAGTCACAGTTCTGTTGTTATCGCTCTGGGATTTGAACCGGACCTGGTCTCAGCTCTCTGACCCGGAGTGTAAACACTGTTGGAGTCCACCTGTTGTTCCTGCCTGTGTGTGTGTGTGTGTGTGTGTGTGTGTGTGTGAGACAGGTCTGATGCAGTTTGTGTGTGCACCACCTTTCTGAGGCTGGATCCACAAAATGTACTGATGTCCGGTCCAGAGAGAAACATGACTGATGGTGTTTATGGTCCCTGCAGATTTTGAGTGTTTTGAGAGTGCTGGTGCTGGGTGATGTCACAGTCACATGGTGTCTTGTGGTGGTCAGGTGGTGGAGCTGGTGGTGGATAACTGTCGCTCCAGTGACGGGGAGGTTGAAGGTCTGACGGACGACTACACGGAGTTGGAGATCCTCAGCATGGTGAGCGTCGGCCTCATGTCGCTCTCCAAACTGCCCTCACTGCCCAAACTACGCAAGGTCAGTCCTGCACTTCCTGTTCCCACAGTGCACCACTGTTTTTACTCATACTGCCTGACGTGGATGTTGATGCGCCGCCATCTGTCTGCCTGTGTTTCAGCTGGAGGTGAGCGATAACACCATCTCGGGAGGTTTGGACACGCTGGCGGAGAAATGTCCCAACCTGACGTACCTGAACCTGAGCGGGAACAAGATCAAAGAGCTGAGCGCCGTCGAGGTTCTGGTGAGTTCACGTCTCCACTGCAGCTCTCAGCTCACAGTCCACAGGTGCAAGTGGACAGGTGAGAGGAGCAGCCAGCTGATCTTCCTCACTGCAGTGCTGTTGAAGACGAGCAGCTAACAGCTCTGCTAATTCAGTCATTAACACTTTTCATTTCCTACGCTCTTCACAATAAAAGCCCCTCATTATGACCCACTGGCACACAGGAGAGAAACATACTGACTCAACACTTCCTGTATCCATTTCAAAGTAAAAGCTCACCAGCATTTTGCTGGACAGAAACCCTGAATGTCATACCAAGGCTTTTATTGTGAAACACCACCAGGAAGTCCTGTGGAGGTTTCCGCCCACACTGCTGCCATCTTCTCTCCAGGTTTACTGTGTTGATGTCACACTGTAGAAGGAGGGTTCAGTTGGCTGCTGTGAGACCTACAACAGGATGTCGCAGTGGTTCTGATGCAGGGGTTCTGGTGCAGGGGTTCTGATGCAGGGGTTCTGATGCAGGGGTTCTGGTGCAGGGGTTCTGATGCAGTGGTTCTGATGCAGGGGTTCTGATGCAGTGGTTCTGATGCAGGGGTTCTGATGCAGTGGTTCTGATGCAGGGGTTCTGATGCAGGGGTTCTGGTGCAGTGGTTCTGATGCAGGGGTTCTGATGCAGTGGTTCTGATGCAGGGGTTCTGATGCAGGGGTTCTGGTGCAGTGGTTCTGATGCAGGGGTTCTGATGCAGGGGTTCTGATGCAGGGGTTCTGATGCAGGGGTTCTGATGCAGTGGTTCTGATGCAGGGGTTCTGGTGCAGGGGTTCTGATGCAGTGGTTCTGATGGAGGGGTTCTGATGGAGTGGTTCTGATGGAGTGGTTCTGATGGAGTGGTTCTGATGCAGGGGTTCTGATGCAGGGGTTCTGATGGACTGTCGCTGCTTCTCATTCATGAGCTCTCATCAGATTCTACTCAGGAGCATCTGCTGCTCTGTTATTACAGTCCGGTCTGGTGTTTGACTTCATATCAAACCAGTTTGGTTCTGTTGACGTCGGTGTGTGGTGACGACATGTTCTCTGACTCTGTCCACTCTTCTGTTCTGCAGCAGAACCTGAAGAACCTGAAGAGTCTGGACCTGTACAGCTGTGAAGTGTCCACGCTGGAGGACTACAGAGAGAGCGTCTTCGAGCTGCTTCCTCAGCTCACCTACCTGGACGGATATGACCAGGAGGACAACGAGGTGCCCGACTCAGAGGCCGACAACGGTGAGACTCGTACTGGCCGCTCGATACTGACGTGACTTTTATTAAAACCGCCTGTAGCAAACGAAGTGTACTGACCGTGTCAGACCAACGGGCTTCATTAATCGTCTCTCCACAAACAGGAAGTTGTTTTCAGTTTGACGAGCTTCTTCTGTCTGTAGACGATCAGCGGTGATCATGTCGGTCAGTCCGTTAATGATGACGCCTCTCAGGTGTGATGAAACATTTAAAACAAGATGAGAGGTGTGAACGGGTCGATGACTTTTTGTTCCAGACGATGAAGATGTAGCCGGGCCTCCTGGAGACGATGAGGACGACGATGACGATGAGGACGATGAAGAAGGTTCTGAGGGGGATGAGGACGAGGTGGGCCTGTCGTACCTGATGAAGGAGGGAATCCAGGTGAGTTTGCAGATGATGGTGATGATGATGATGATGTCTCTCTCAGAGATCAGCTGTGGACAGGTTGTCTCACTGACGGGTTTGTCTCTCAGGATGAAGAGGATGATGGAGACTATGTGGAAGAAGAGGAGGACGATGAGGAAGAGGAGGAGGAGGAAGATGGAGGTTTGTTCAGTTGGTTTTAAACATTTAAAATTGGAATCAGCCGTTTCAGCAGAATGATGCTGAGGCGCTTTATTTTGAAGTGTTTGACTCACTGATGTGAAATTAGTTTGTTTTAAATGTTTAAATGATTTAATGTTTTTTTAACACTTTATGAAGTCTATAAATCAGTAATGATACGCAGCCGCTCGCAGGTGGAAGAAGTTATTGAGATTTAAATAATACTGAATGATACCTTAAATGTATCCTTTTATTCTCAAACTGTTTTGACTTAATTGTGAAACTCTCAGATTGTCTCTGCTGTTTTAATTTGAAAATCCTTCCTGTCTCCCAGATGTGGATGCTGCAGCTGTTCAGGGGGAGAAGAGGAAGAGGGATGCAGAGGACGATGGTGACGATGATGATGATGAATAATCACCTCCTCCCACTGTAACCCCGCCCCCTCCACCGCCCTCACCCCTCCTCCTCCTCCAGTGACCTCTGACCCGGCCGGCCGGCCGGACAGACGCCACTTCAGAGCCGCTGAAAGCAGGTCCAGGATCAGTTCCCCGCAACACTGCGTCGTGTGACCAGTGATGTCACCGTTTACCTGAAACACAGAATAGAATAATACTCACTGATCCACGGGAAGTGTTCTGATTGGACCACCAGGGGGCGACAGACACGTCAACAGTCTGAAGCAAGTAACTCTGAGTTCTCCAGCTCATTACAGACGCCAGGCTGCTTCAGTTTTAGCAACATTAGCATCGGGGCCGTACACACACTGCAGTACACGTACACACACTGCAGTATGTGTACCTGGCGTCTGTAATGAGCTGCAGTCTGACCAGACACTGACTGTAGTTCTCTATAAAGACTACATTACCCATGAGCCTCCCCTCCATTCAGCATTGTGACCTCACAGAACTGTGTTGATTTAATTTCCTGCCCAGTAACAAAGTTTGGAGCTCTCTGATTGGATGATTTGTTTGTTTTTAAATTATCTTATTGCATTTACCTGGTGTCAGGTGTAGCCCCGCCCCCCTCACCTGTTCCCGCGTGTCTGCGGCTCTGTCGCCGTCCGTCC
This sequence comes from Sparus aurata, assembly GCF_900880675.1. Lineage (NCBI taxonomy): Eukaryota > Metazoa > Chordata > Actinopteri > Spariformes > Sparidae > Sparus > Sparus aurata. Next base: position 38,072,600 of record NC_044191.1, on the reverse strand, counting down.
GGCTCCTCCTGCTGGTCCTGGTCCTGGTCCGTGTGGATCTGGTCTCTGTAAATAGAAGTGAAGTGGTCTCTGTAGGTCCTGGTCGTGTCGTCCTTCTGGAGTCGGAGCGATTTTCCTCCTCTGAGTTAATTTTATTTTTTTATTCCTGTCTCGTGATCGTTTGGCTGTTTTTCAATAAAAACAACAGAATGCACAAAACTTCCTCTCTGAGTCCACACACACACACACACACACACACACACACACACACACACACACACACACAGAACTGAGGTTTTTAAGAAACAGATTAAGATATGAAGAAAAAAATAAATGTTAACATGTTTATTTTATTGAAATAAAAACATTCAAGTTAAACTGTCAGATTGATTCTAATTAAGATGATTAATTTCTTTTAGATTTTTATTCTCAGTTTGTGTGTGTATATATATACACATATATATATATATATATATACACATACATATATATATACACATACATATATATATACACATACATATATATATACACATATATATATATACACACATACATATATATATACACATATATGTATGTGTGTGTGTGTATATATATATATATATATATATATATTTTTTTTATATATATATATATTTTTTATATATATATATATATAGGAACTTATTTCCTGATAGTGACGGCCGTTCTAAACATGATCCTGCTTATTACACGGTTACTTGCAGACGGGGAAAAAAACTTGACACGGTGTCTTTTTACAATGTATTTGTTAGCGTTCGAAGTGTTTCTCGCCTAACAGACGCTGTTTCTCTTCTCCCTCTTCGCTGCTTTCCTCTCTTTTTCTTTTCTTGACCGGTGACGACAACTCAGCCTTTTGCCAAGAGCTGAAATCAGCGTATTTTCCAAAAATATTAAAGTGAGTGTGAAACTCGTCCACACTGGGGGCGTCGGAGGATGGGTTAGAGTTTGTTTACATCAACATCACAGCTGTTTGTTTGTTTACTCTGTGCTTCCTGTCTCGACCACACGGCGGCGCTGCACATCAACACCAACTCTGTCAGCGTTCATGTACATTCAGATGTTTCAGTTTTGTTTTTATTTCTTACATTAAAATGGTTTGATATTGATTCAGTTCCTCAGCAGTTCTAGCTTTGATCTCTTTATTGATAACGTAGTTTATTGATTATCAGCTGAGTTCAGTTCTGAATCATAGAGTTTAATCTTAGCTGACCTCTGACCCTGATGATGTCACACTGAAATGCATCACAGGTCAGAGGTCACGTGATGTCACCAAGTTATTGATGAGAAAGGCTGAGTCTCAGTTCAGGTGTGCATCCTTCAGAGGAGCATCTGAAGGCTGATTACATCACAACATGCAGTCTGTCCCCGTCTGAAGCTCCTCCAGATGCTCCTTCTTCTCCCTGTTTCTGGAGGATGCACCGCTACAATCCTTCGTGGCCTCACATATCCCAAGATTCTCTGTGCGCCCGAAAAAGAAGAAAGAAAGAGAGAAAATGGCGACATCGCGTGGCGTAGATCGTCATAGTGATGTGGTGAGTGTGAGCGCTCACTCACCTGTGCGACCCGTGCAGCTTGCAGTGACGTTTGTTTGTTTGTTTGTTTGTTTGTTTGTTTGACTGTTTGTTTGGCTGTTTGTTTGTTTGTTTGACTGTTTGTTTGTTTGACTGTTTGTTTGTTTGTTTGTTTGTTTGTTTGGCTGTTTGCGTATTTTGATGTTCTCCTCTTTTCACGCGCCTAACATTTAATGCCTTGGAGTTTAAGTGGAATCACGTTTTAACCATGAAGGGAGTCTACATGTTGGTTTCCGCCTCTCTGGACTCTGGTGTGTCGGAGCACTAGCGGGCACCGAGATGGTGGAGACGTGAATGCTGGAAGGATCAGCTGCAGCCGGGAGCTACTACTGGCTCTCCGTCCACCAGCAGCAGGACTTCTCACTCTCCCCCTGCTCACCATGGAGAACTTGTAACGCCACAGTAAGTGGAAGTGTTTCGAGGAAACGCCGGAGGAACAGAGGAAGGAGGGGTGGCGTTCAGCGCAGGCTGAGAAGATCCGGGCGTGGTGACAGACGCCAGCTTCCACCTCTCCCAACAGTTCTTCTCTCTAATGTCCAGTTCCATTCAGAACAAAATGGATGAGCTTGAGATCTACGCAAGGTGGAAACGCGAGTTTAGAGAGACGTGTCTCCTCGCGTTCACCGAGACGTGGTTGGGAGAACGAGACAGGAATGAGGATCTTCACATAACCGGCTTCGGTCCCGATCCGTCTGGACCGCTCTCCTCTCATTACAAACAAGTCTAAGGGAGGTGGAGTATGCTTCTATATTAATGGGAGACACTGAAGGACTGTCGTTGGCAGGACGAGAATATGTACCACCCCCCACACCCGGATATTGAACTTTTGTGTATCTCACTTTGTCCCTCTCTCATGCTGATGGAATTCCCTCTGCTGTTATTTACCCTTGTTTACGTCCACCCGAGAACTGACGTCAGGGCAGCCTGTCAGCTGATCGAAAACGTGAGCAACAATTTGAACACGCTCTCCCCTGATGCTCCTAAATTTATTTTAGGAGACTTAAATCACTGTTGAGTTGACAAAACACTGAGAACATATGAACAGTATGTTACCTGTCCAACAACTATGAGGAACTCCACTATCGACCTGTGTTATGGTTCAGTAGCCAATGCTTACAGGTCCATTCGTATGCCTTCCTTTGGAGCTACCTATCACAGCAGTGTCCTTCTTTTACCGACCTACGGGCCAGTCTGTAAACGACGAGAGTGGACTATAAAGACAGTGAAATGCTGGTCAGAGGACTGTATTGACAATCTGAAGCTTGCTTTGAATGCACAGCTTGGGATATTTTCTATGATTCATGTTCCGACCTGAACAAACCGACACAGACTGTCTCCTCCTACATATCTTTCTTTGTTGACGCTAATATCCCCCAGAAGAACATCACTGTCTACCCCAACAATAAACTGTGGGTCACAAAAGACTTAAAAAATGTCATAAATAAGAAGAAAAAAATATTTTACACAGGGAACAACCAGGAAAGGAAAGACATCAACAAAGTGGTTAAGAGTGAAATTCAGAAAGCCAAAAGAGCCAAAAGTATAGCAGTGGTGATCTGCGGGCGGCCTGGAGAGGCATTAAATCCATGTCCTCGGTCACTAATATCCAAGATGACAACAGCAGAGCACCAATTGGAATAGAAAGAAGTAATGAAGATCTGCCAAATGCTTTTAATTTCTTTTACTCCCGGTTCGAAAACCATGACCTCTCAGACAAATTTTCTCTTCAGGGTATTTCCTCTGTCACTGAGTCTAATATGATCATCAGTGAGGAATGTGTAAACAACCTACTGAATAAAGTCAATGTAAGAAAGGCCTGTGGCCCAGATAGAATTTGTGGACGCACATTAAGGTATTGTGCTGACCAACTTAGCAGTGTCCTCCATCACATCTTTCAGAGGTCACTTAACTGCAGTCAAGTACCTGATTTATGGAAATCCTCAATCATAATCCCTGTTCCAAAAAACTCATCCCCCAAACAACTCAATGATTTTAGACCAGTAGCACTTACAAAACTGTGCATGAAGGTCTTTGAGAAAATTATGAAGAACATGATTATTTCACATATGGAGGGGAGCATAGACCCAATCCAGTTTGCTTACCAGGCAGGGAAAGGCGTGGAGGACGCCAAGCTTTTTATCCTTAACTGCCTCTATAGACACTTGGAAAAACCTCAAGCCCATGCTCGGCTCTTATTCGCTGACTTTTCCTCGGCCTTCAATTTGATGCAGCTGCATCTTTTTCTTAAGAGGCTAATACGTGACACCAGGTTGTTTTATGGTTGTTAGATTTTCTAACTAACAGAAAGCAGAGGGTTTCTGTAAATGGCTGTTATCAGACTCCTTAGCTCTGTCCAATAGTTCACCACAAGGGTGTGACCTCTCCCCCTTACTTTTCTTATATCTTATATACAGATGAATGCAGAAGCGTTAGGCAAGAAAGCTACCTGGTCAAATTCTCTGACTGACACTGCACTGCTGTCTATTCTTCAGGGATCTGAATCAGGACACAGGGAGGCTCTTGTTGATTTTGTTTCATGGTGTGACAAAAACTACTAAGACCTAAATGTGTCTAAAACTAAGGAGCTTATAACTGATTTTAGACGGCGACAAAAACCCAGCCGTAGTTAGCACCATCCATGGCAAAACTGTAGAAAGGGTCACTTCATATAAATATCCAGGCACCTTTTTTGACGAGAAGCTGAAATTTGATGTGAACACTGCAGACATTGTGAAGCGAGGGCAACAGAGAATTCATCTTCTCTGCAAACTGAACTCTTTTTCTGTCAGCCCTGTTATTCTTTGTTGTTTTTATCAGTCCTTTATCGAAAGTCTCCTGTGTTTCTCCTTCCTCTGCTGGTTTCCCAGCCTTAAACTGAAAGATAAAAACAGCTTGTATAGCAATATTAAAACATGATCCAAGATCACAGGAGTGAAATTTAGGGACCTGACCAGTTTTTGTGACCAACAAACTCTGAGGAAAGCAAACAGCATTTTGTCTCCTCCTGGTCACGTGCTTGCAGGTGAGGTTTCTCTGTTGCCCTCAGGGCGTCGCTACGTCTCACCTGTCGGTAAGACTAACCGCTTTTTAAAATCTTTTATCCCCTCTGCTATTCGTCTCTGAAATTCTTCATAATGACTTTATCTTATTCCTTTACCATGTACATCGTATAGGTCAACATGTGCTACCTATATATTTATCTACTTATTTATTCACTTATTCAACTGTTGATCCTTGATGACACTTTACTCTTGGCATTTTATTTATTTATTTACTTGTATTTATGTATTTACTCTACCTTATTCCCTATCTATTTATTGTGTGTACTGTGTTGTTGTACTGTGCCAGTATGCAAGCTGCTGAAACCAGTTCCCCCTGGTGGGATTAATAAAGTTGTCTGAGTCTGAGTCACTTTCGCGGGCCTGGGCGGCAGAAATGGTGACGTAAGGGTAAAACATCTGGTGACGCAACCAGGAAATGCTCCAAAGGCTAGACCGTCACATTTAACAACGGCTGACCAGGTTAACAAGGTCACACAGGTGGGGTCCTTCAGAGGATGCACACCCTGAACTGAGACTCAGCTATAGTGATCGTGATCAGTGATCAATAAGTTCTGATATCAGTGTGTGTGTGTGTGTGTGTGTGTGTGTGTGTGAGAGCAGGAAACAGCTGATCGTCTCCACCTGCTGCGTCAGCTGACAGGAAGCTGACACTTTAACTCCCTGAGGAGCTTTCAGGGCCTGCGTCGTAATTCAGAGCATTTCCTGGTTACGATTTCTGACGGCCAGGTCGTGAAAGTGAGACTGAACAGACGAGTAGAAAGTAAAAATGTTTGAACTCGAACTATTTAGATCTTCTTTTTGATCCTGTTGATTCTGGAGGAAGAGGAGAAGCGGTGCCACCGGCAGCTGGTTAATCTCCAGTAGAGAGGTCGACCTGTTATTGAACCCACAGTCATGTTATCATTATCATTATTATCATTATTATCATTATTATCATTATTATCATTATTATCATTATTAGCTAGTTTACAGGTAGGCTGTTACGCGGCACACAAACAGTCTCCTTCAGCTCAGCTGTGACGAAGCTGTGAAGCAAACAACTGATGGAACACCACCATGAAGGTGGAGGGCACACACACACACACACACACACACACACACACACACACACACACGCACACACGCACGCACACACACGTACGCGCACACACACACACGCACACACACACACGTACGCGCACGCACACACACACCACACACACACACGTACGCGCACGCACGCACACACACACACGTACGCGCACGCACGCACACACGCACACACAC
>NC_044191.1:38059697-38066198 GCF_900880675.1 Sparus aurata | reverse complement strand
GGTTCGGCTCGTCGGTTTAAAGCCCGCCGGGTCACGGAGCGGCCGAGCTTCCATTTTAACCTTCAGTTAAATAGTTGGTTTACCACGATGCTTATAATCTGATGGCGCGTCAAACCAGACTCCATTCGTAAATCCCCGATTTTCTAAGTGCACTTGGATTAAACGGACGGGCTTTCTGCTCCAGCAGGGTCCAGCGTGTTTAACACTGGTCCGGGTCCTGCTGGTCACTTCGGCCCACTTTAACTCCAGCAGCAGTCCGTTATGAGGAGTACACTGTAAAGTTTAATGCGTGGCTCGCCCCGCTCTTCCCGCACAGTCTGGGGGTGCAGCTGCTGGTTTCACGGCGGTAACGTCTCAGCACTGAGTAACGGTGTGTTTCACCTCAAACGTAAGACATGTAACGGTAACTAGTAACGGTAGTAACGGTAACTACGAGACATCCTGCAGAAATGAGTATCTTTCTGGTCACATGATGAGAATTCACGTTTTGGTTGATTGTTCTTCTGATCCGAACTTTGAGCGGTGTTTCCCTCCATTACTGAAACCGAACCTCCTTAAAACCACGTCACGATGTTTTGTTGTCGCCAGTCTGCACACAAATACAAAGTATTGTTCTGTGAGTTTATACTGCGTGTGCGTGCGTGTGTGAGTACTTCCGGTGTGGACACTGTTGAGTGTTTCTGTGAGGTTTTAATGAACAGAACTCGTTTTGAAGTCACAGTTCTGTTGTTATCGCTCTGGGATTTGAACCGGACCTGGTCTCAGCTCTCTGACCCGGAGTGTAAACACTGTTGGAGTCCACCTGTTGTTCCTGCCTGTGTGTGTGTGTGTGTGACAGGTCTGATGCAGTTTGTGTGTGCACCACCTTTCTGAGGCTGGATCCACAAAATGTACTGATGTCCGGTCCAGAGAGAAACATGACTGATGGTGTTTATGGTCCCTGCAGATTTTGAGTGTTTTGAGAGTGCTGGTGCTGGGTGATGTCACAGTCACATGGTGTCTTGTGGTGGTCAGGTGGTGGAGCTGGTGGTGGATAACTGTCGCTCCAGTGACGGGGAGGTTGAAGGTCTGACGGACGACTACACGGAGTTGGAGATCCTCAGCATGGTGAGCGTCGGCCTCACGTCGCTCTCCAAACTGCCCTCACTGCCCAAACTACGCAAGGTCAGTCCTGCACTTCCTGTTCCCACAGTGCACCACTGTTTTTACTCATACTGCCTGACGTGGATGTTGATGCGCCGCCATCTGTCTGCCTGTGTTTCAGCTGGAGGTGAGCGATAACACCATCTCGGGAGGTTTGGACACGCTGGCGGAGAAATGTCCCAACCTGACGTACCTGAACCTGAGCGGGAACAAGATCAAAGAGCTGAGCGCCGTCGAGGTTCTGGTGAGTTCACGTCTCCACTGCAGCTCTCAGCTCACAGTCCACAGGTGGTGCAAGTGGACAGGTGAGAGGAGCAGCCAGCTGATCTTCCTCACTGCAGTGCTGTTGAAGAGAGCAGCTAACAGCTCTGCTAATTCAGTCATTAACACTTTTCATTTCCTACGCTCTTCACAATAAAAGCCCCTCATTATGACCCACTGGCACACAGGAGAGAAACATACTGACTCAACACTTCCTGTATCCATTTCAAAGTAAAAGCTCACCAGCATTTTGCTGGACAGAAACCCTGAATTTCATACCAAGGCTTTTATTGTGAAACACCACCAGGAAGTCCTGTGGAGGTTTCCGCCCACACTGCTGCCATCTTCTCTCCAGGTTTACTGTGTTGATGTCACACTGTAGAAGAAGGAGGGTTCAGTTGGCTGCTGTGAGACCTACAACAGGATGTCGCAGGGGTTCTGATGCAGGGGTTCTGATGCAGGGGTTCTGATGCAGGGGTTCTGATGCAGTGGTTCTGATGCAGGGTTCTGATGCAGGGGTTCTGATGCAGTGGTTCTGATGCAGGGGTTCTGATGCAGTGGTTCTGATGCAGGGGTTCTGATGCAGGGGTTCTGATGCAGTGGTTCTGATGCAGGGGTTCTGATGCAGGGGTTCTGATGCAGGGGTTCTGGTGCAGGGGTTCTGGCGCAGGGGTTCTGGATGCAGGGGTTCTGGCGCAGGGGTTCTGATGCAGGGGTTCTGGTGCAGTGGTTCTGATGCAGGGGTTCTGATGCAGGGGTTCTGATGCAGGGGTTCTGATGCAGGGGTTCTGATGGACTGTCGCTGCTTCTCATTCATGAGCTCTCATCAGATTCTACTCAGGAGCATCTGCTGCTCTGTTATTACAGTGTCTGGTTCTGGTTTGACTTCATATCAAACCAGTTTGGTTCTGTTGACGTCGGTGTGTGGTGACGACATGTTCTCTGACTCTGTCCACTCTTCTGTTCTGCAGCAGAACCTGAAGAACCTGAAGAGTCTGGACCTGTACAGCTGTGAAGTGTCCACGCTGGAGGACTACAGAGAGAGCGTCTTCGAGCTGCTTCCTCAGCTCACCTACCTGGACGGATATGACCAGGAGGACAACGAGGTGCCCGACTCAGAGGCCGACAATGGTGAGAGTGAACTCGTACTGGCCGCTCGATACTGACGTGACTTTTATTAAAACCGCCTGTAGCAAACGAAGTGTACTGACCGTGTCAGACCAACGGGCTTCATTAATCGTCTCTCCAAAACAGGAAGTTGTTTTCAGTTTGACGAGCTTGTTCTGTCTGTAGACGATCAGCGTGATCATGTCGGTCAGTCCGTTAATGATGACGCCTCTCAGGTGTGATGAAAATTTAAAACAAGATGAGAGTGGTGTGAACGGGTCGATGACTTTTTGTTCCAGACGATGAAGATGTAGCCGGGCCTCCTGGAGACGATGAGGACGACGATGACGATGAGGACGATGAAGAAGGTTCTGAGGGGGATAGGACGAGGTGGGCTGTCGACCTGATGAAGGAGGGAATCCAGGTGAGTTTTGCAGATGATGGTGGTGATGATGATGTCTCTCTCAGAGATCAGCTGTGGACAGGTTGTCTCACTGACGGGTTTGTCTCTAGGATGAAGAGATGATGGAGACTATGTGGAGAAAGGAGGACGATGAGGAAGAGGAGGAGGAGGAAGATGGAGGTTGTTCAGTTGGTTTTAAACATTTAAAATTGGAATCAGCCATTTCAGCAGAAGATGATGAGGCGCTTTATTTTGAAGTGTTTGACTCACTTGATGTGAAATTAGTTTGTTTTAAATTGTTTTAAATGATTTAATGTTTTTTTAACACTTTATGAAGTCTATAAATCAGTAATGATACGCAGGCCGCTCGCAGGTTGAAGAAGTTATTGAAGATTTAAATAATACTGAATAATACCTTAAATGTATCCTTTTATTCTCAAACTGTTTTGACTTAATTGTGAAACTCTCAGATTGTCTCTGCTGTTTTAATTTGAAAATCCTTCCTGTCTCCCAGAAGTGGATGCCTGCAGCTGTTCAGGGGGAGAAGAGGAAGAGGGATGCAGAGGATGAATGTGACGATGATGATGATGAATAATCACCTCCTCCCACTGTAACCCCGCCCCCTCCACCTCCCTTCACCCCTCCTCCTCCTCCAGTTGACCTCTGACCCGGCCGGCCCGGCCGGACAGACGCCACTTCAGAGCCGCTGAAAGCAGGTCCAGGATCAGTTCCCCGTAACACTGCGTCATGTGACCAGTGATGTCACCGTTTACCTGAACCACAGAATAGAATAATATTCACTGATCCACGGGAAGTGTTCTGATTGGACCACCAGGGGGCGACAGACACGTCAACAGTCTGAAGCAAGTAACTCTGAGTTCTCCTAATGTTAAATTAAAAGTGCTAATGTTGCTAAAACTGAAGCAGCCTGGCGTCTGTAATGAGCTGCAGTCTGACCAGACACTGACTGTAGTTCTCTATAAAGACTACATTACCCATGAGCCTCCCCTCCATTCAGCATTGTGACCTCACAGAACTGTGTTGATTTAATTTCCTGCCCAGTAACAAAGTTTGGAGCTCTCTGATTGGATGATTTGTTTGTTTTTAAATTATCTTATTGCATTTACCTGGTGTCAGGTGTAGCCCCGCCCCCCTCACCTGTTCCCGCGTGTCTGCGGCTCTGTCGCCGTCCGTCCGGCTCCTCCTGCTGGTCCTGGTCCTGGTCCGTGTGGATCTGGTCTCTGTAAATAGAAGTGAAGTGGTCTCTGTAGGTCCTGGTCGTGTCGTCCTTCTGGAGTCGGAGCGATTTTCCTCCTCTGAGTTAATTTTATTTTTTTATTCCTGTCTCGTGATCGTTTGGCTGTTTTTCAATAAAAACAACAGAATGCACAAAACTTCCTCTCTGAGTCCACACACACACACACACACACACACACACACACACACACACACACACACAGAACTGAGGTTTTTAAGAAACAGATTAAGATATGAAGAAAAAAATAAATGTTAACATGTTTATTTTATTGAAATAAAAACATTCAAGTTAAACTGTCAGATTGATTCTAATTAAGATGATTAATTTCTTTTAGATTTTTATTCTCAGTTTGCGTGTGTATATATATATATATACATATATATATATATATATATATATATACATATATATATGTATATATATATATGTATATATATATATGTATATATATATATATGTATATGTGTATATATATATGTATATGTGTATATATATATATATGTATATATATGTATATGTATATATATATATATATGTATATGTATATGTGTATATATATATATTATATATATTATACATATATATATATCTCTATGTATATATATGTATATATATATATATATATATATATGTATATGTATATAATATATATAATATATATATGTATATATATATATATATATAGTATATACATATAATATATATATTATATTGTATATGTATATAATATATATAATATATATATATATATATATATATTATATATATTATATACATATATATATATATATGTATATTATATATATAGGAACTTATTTCCCGATAGTGACGGCCGTTCTAAACATGATCCTGCTTATTACACGGTTACTTGCAGACGGGGAAAAAAACTTGACACGGTGTCTTTTTACAATGTATTTGTTAGCGTTCGAAGTGTTTTTCGCCTAACAGACGCTGTTTCTCTTCTCCCTCTTCGCTGCTTTCCTCTCTTTTTCTTTTCTTGACCGGTGACGACAACTCAGCCTTTTGCCAAGAGCTGAAATCAGCGTATTTTCCAAAAATATTAAAGTGAGTGTGAAACTCGTCCACACTGGGGGCGTCGGAGGATGGGTTAGAGTTTGTTTACATCAACATCACAGCTGTTTGTTTGTTTACTCTGTGCTTCCTGTCTCGACCACACGGCGGCGCTGCACATCAACACCAACTCTGTCAGCGTTCATGTACATTCAGATGTTTCAGTTTTGTTTTATTTCTTACATTAAAATGGTTTGATATTGATTCAGTTCCTCAGCAGTTCTAGCTTTGATCTCTTTATTGATAACGTAGTTTATTGATTATCAGCTGAGTTCAGTTCTGAATCATAGAGTTTAATCTTAGCTGACCTCTGACCCTGATGATGTCACACTGAAATGCATCACAGGTCAGAGGTCACGTGATGTCATCAAGTTATTGATGGGAAAGGCTGAGTCTCAGTTCAGGTGTGCATCCTTCAGAGGAGCATCTGAAGGCTGATTACATCACAACATGAAGTCTGTCCCCGTCTGAAGCTCCTCCAGATGCTCCTTCTTCTCCCTGTTTCTGGAGGATGCACCGCTACGATCCTTCATGACCTCACATATCCCAAGATGCTTTGTGCACCCGTAAAAGAAGAAAGAAAGAGAGAAAATGGCGACATCGCGTGGCGTAGATCGTCATAGTGATGTGGTGAGTGTGAGCGCTCACTCACCTGTGCGACCCGTGCAGCTTGCAGTGACGTTTGTTTGTTTGGCTGTTTGTTTGTTTGTTTGGCTGTTTGTTTGTTTGTTTGGCTGTTTGTTTGTTTGTTTGTTTGTTTGCGTATTTTGATGTTCTCCTCTTTTCACACGCCTAACATTTAATGCCTTGGAGTTTAAGTGGAATCACGTTTTAACCATGAAGGGAGTCTACATGTTGGTTTCCGCCTCTCTGGACTCTGGTGTGTCGGAGCACTAGCGGGCACCGAGATGGTGGAGACGTGAATGCTGGAAGGATCAGCTGCAGCCGGGAGCTACTACTGGCTCTCCGTCCACCAGCAGCAGGACTTCTCACTCTCCCCCTGCTCACCATGGAGAACTTCTAACGCCACAGTAAGTGGAACTGCTTCGAGGAAACGCCGGAGGAACAGAGGAAGGAGGGGTGGCGTTCAGCGCAGGCTGAGAAGATCCGGGCGTGGTGACAGACGCCAGCTTCCACCTCTCCCAACAGTTCTTCTCTCTAATGTCCAGTTCCATTCAGAACAAAATGGATGAGCTTGAGATCTACGCAAGGTGGAAACGCGAGTTTAGAGAGACGTGTCTCCTCGCGTTCACCGAGA
>NC_044191.1:38029697-38054697 GCF_900880675.1 Sparus aurata | reverse complement strand
TGACTTAAAAAAATAAACTCTGACTGATTGTTTCAACATGTTCCAGCTGTTGTTGACGGTCAGCTGACCGGCTGACAGCAGAAGAAGAAATGTGAGCTCGACTTTCCAGTTCATCTTCTTTTAATTGAAATTAAATCAAAAGGTTGTTCCTCTCCACAGAACCAGAACCAGAACCTCAAGGTTTACTCAGGAAGATCCAATCATGGAGGAAGAAATGATAAAACTGAAACTGTGTTTGAACAAACAGGTGAATCACTAAAAAACAATTCTGACCTTTAAAGTCAAAACTTCAGTCAACTGTGAAATATTTGTTTTAATTCACAGTTTAGCATTAGCTCATGTTAGCTGACATTTATTAAACCAGCCATCTATCTGTTTACTGTAATCAGGATGCTACATTAGCTAGCTAATGTTAGCTTTATAGCTCACAACAGCAAGACAGCAGCATCCCTGTTCCTGTAATGCTACATTAGCATCAATTAGCTAGTCAGCTATTTAATGTTAGCTTGCTTAGCTCATTAGCTACAGAGGGTTAACTGCAAGATGTGCAGCTGTCAATTTGTCTGTGATGAGTCAGCTAAAATTAATTAAACTAGCATGCTAGTCATCATTAGCATAACTTTTTGTTGTTGAACAGCTAACAGGCTAATCGGCTAGTTGTTATTTAATTATTTGAATTTAATATTCAGATTTCTGACAAACATAGTTTCAGTTTCTTTAGTTACAAAGAAGGAGAGAAGGAGGAGAAGAGAGGAGGAGAAGAAGGAGAAGAAGAGAGGAGGAGAGAGGAGGAGAAGAGAGGAGGAGAAGAAGGAGAAGAAGAGAGGAGGAGAGAAGAAGAGAGGAGGAGGAGAAGAGAGGAGGAGAAGAGAGGAGGAGAGGAAGAGGAGAAGAAGAGAGGAGAAGAAGAAGGAGAGGGGACGGAGAAGAGAGGAGGAGAGAGGAGGAGACACGGGGAGGAGAGAGGAGGAGAAGAAGGAGAAGAAGAGAGGAGGAGAGAGAGAGGAGAAGAGAGGAGGAGAAGAGAGGAGGAGAAGAGAGGAGGAGAAGAGAGGAGAAGAGAGGAGGAGAAGAGAGGAGGAGAGGGGGGAGGAGAGAAGGAGAAGAAGGAGAAGAAGAAGGAGAAGAGAGGAGGAGAAGAAGGAGAAGGAGGAGGAGGAGAGAGAGAGGAGAGTCTGAGCTGAAGAAGGAACGGCTCTGGAGCAGTGTTGAGAACTGTCGAGAAGGACTTGAGAATAGGGATATCTGAGCTGAAATGACTCTGGACTGTTTGAACTGTCGTACCTTGAACTGGTCACACTTGATGTCTTCAGGTGTGACTCATGTAAACCGACATATTAGGTAATGCTAGCTGCTAGCTGCTAGCTGCTAGCAGCTCTGTGAGGCTGTACTCTGACATAACAATGCTAAATGCTAACTGGCTCACAGTTACAATGCTAACGTTCTGATGTTAAGCAGGTATGTTTAGCAACATCATAGTTTAGCGTGTTAGCATGCTAAGGTTAGCATCAGTAAACAGGCTGATGTGATGTCGTGGACACATGTTGACCTGATGGTGGCGCCACATGAAGAGAGAGGAGCTCCTCAGTGTGTCACTGCACTCGTACCGTCAACTGTCACACCTTCACGTCCAGAACCCTGAAACCAACACCAACAATCACAGAACAAAACCAGCGGATCAGAACTGAAGGGTGGGATCAGATCAAGTTTCTGCGTCTCCTCGCCGCCTCCTCGCCGCCTCCTCGTCGTCTTGGCACATTTTCATTCACTCTATTTCTGCAGTTTTCTGTGTTTTGACATTGGTGTGACTGAGAGGAAAGGTTCTGGTTCTGTGCTGAAGGAGTTCACAGTGAGTCTGTGAGTCCGTGTTCGTGACCTGAGCAGAACATCAAACCTGAATGTTGCACAATAATTTAGAGTCCATCATTTCTCTGCAGCGTCATCTGAAGTCCCACAAACAGAAGCTGCGTTCAGCAGTTTTACCTGGACCGGTCTGAACCAGTCTGAACTGGGTTGAGCCGGTCTGGACCTGTACCGTGGGCTCACACTGGGTTCAGTTTGGTGCTGCTGGCAGGGGTGGGGGGGGAAGAGGAGTCCAGCTGTCGGTACAGCGCCCTCAGCTCCTTCACCTCCTCCAGCACCTCGCGGGCCTGACTCCAGGCCGCCGCTGCCTCCTTCAGGAGTCTCTCGGCTTCAGCTCGCGCTCCTTCAGTGGACTCCCTCCCCCTCAGCCTCCCCCGGTCCCCGGCCTCTCCCTCAGCCTCCCCCCGCACCTCCGTCAGCAGTTGCTCCGTCTTTTCCAGCTTCTGGCTGATGAGCTGCTGCAGGCGACCGACGGGTGCTGAGGTGCCGGGCGGCGAGGAGGCTGGTGAACCGGTCATCGCCGCCGTCTTGTTCTTAACAGCTTTGGAGTCTGAGTGCGTCAGGATCTCGTCCATGGAGGCGCAGCGGTTCTTCTCCGCCGTCGCCAGCCGTTTGCCAGGCTGGGGGGTGAAGCCGGCGCCCGTCTGCTCCCACACCACCGTCTCACGTGGAAGACTCCGGGATTTCCCAGAAGCCTCTGTGGTCCTGGCAGAGAGAGCACCGTCAGTTTTGGACCTGGGACAGTCTGAGCTCAGATGGGTCACAGACTGGTCCAGTCTGACCCTGAAGGCATCACAGCCGTTGGCTCCCTGAGGGGGCGGAGCGTCCTCTTCCTGGATCAGATCCAGAGTCAGCATCCCGTCTGAGGAGGTGGAGGCCTGGAGACAGAGTGACACGCTCTCATGAAACTGTCTCTACTCGTAATATATATTAAAAAAAAAGACATTTTATTGTGAAAGGGCTTCTGACAGAGGAAAGCTAAGAGCTGACGATGATGGCGGATCGGACTGACCACGGCCAGCAGGTGACCTCGGGTCGGCAGCCGTCTGTTGTGAGGAATCTTCACTCGATCTCGGGTCAGATGAGACAGCTGAGAGTCTTCGACTGTCACCTGCAGACAAGGACAGGTGAGACACAGTGACATCAGAGAGCGAGCAGGAAACAGGAAGTGCTAACAGGAAGTTCTAACAGGAAGTGCTAACAGGTCAATCAGCACACTTGCTGTGTCTCAGTTCAGGGTCTGCATTAAAGAGGGCTCGTCGCTCTCACAGACGAGTCGCTGTGTTGTTCACTGTTTAGTTATCACAGTGGTGAGGAGGACTGAGAACCAGCCAATCGTGTGCTGAGTCTACGACACTGTCCTCGAATTTTAGCCAATGAGAAACAGGAAAACATAGCAACTGTTTCCATGAAAAAAACCATTTCATTTTGTTTGTAGCTCATCGTTCTCGTTCAGTCAGTCAGTCAGCTGTGGCTCATCTTCAGTACATGTCAGTTTAATGTCACGGTGAACACACACATTATCCACTGTAGTGTTTTCTAAATGTACACATGATCGTGAAGCTGCAGCTTTGTATGAACTGCACCAGCTGAGAACTGTGCGTTACACGATTCACCGCTGAACGACGGACCGGAAACACGGCTGAACGAACAAACAAACGATATGAACGATTCTCCTGCCGAACTGACCGACGGGAACTGAATCTCCACATCGAACGATGAACTCCACCTCAGGTGTGCATCCTTCAGAGGAGCATCTGAAGGCTGATTACATCACCACATGAAGGCTGTCCCAGTCTGAAGCTCCTCCAGATGCTCCTTCTGCTCCCTGTTTCTGGAGGATGCACCGCTACGATCCTTCATGACCTCACATATCCCAAGATTCTTTGGCACCCGTAAAAGAAGAAAGAAAGAGAGAAAATGGCGACATCACGTGGTGTAGATCGTCACTTTTGCGGGCCTGGGCAGCAGAAATGGTGACGTAAGAGTAAAACATCTGGTGACACAACCAGGAAATGCTCCAAAGGCTAGACCGTCACATTTAACAACGGCTGACCGAGGTTAACAAGGTCTCTCTGAAGGACTCGCCTTCACAGACCACAAAGGCCGAGTCCTTCAGAGCAGGACTCCCCAGCCACCGGGCCGCGGACCGGTACTGGTCCGTGGGTTCACAAGAATAAATACGTTATTTTATTTCCGTTTTATTGACGATCATACTTGGAAAGTTGTTTTATTTTGAAAAACGGATTTTCTTTTACCAACATCCGTCTCTTCCTCTTGGCGTTCTTCACACGAAGCTGTTTCAGTCACGGACCGGTAAACTCTAAAGAATCAAGCTCGCAGACATTAGTGGAAAACAAACGTCTTCGGAGAGCTGCGAAGAAAAAAGGAAACGGCCCAAAGATGAGACGGAAGAAGAGGAAGATGGACGACTGTATTGAAGTTGGCTGTTAAAGTGGCTGAACTGCAGCTGTGAGTCGACAACTGCTGTCATTTTATTACCACGGAATCACACAAACTGAGAGACGGCACGGTGTGACGGTTCTGACCCGATCCATCTGTATTCTGTCTTGTTCTGATCATCTTTACTGGGAGGAGGCAAAAAACACACAGCTGTCCTGCACACAGCCACAGCCCCGCCCACAATTGTAGCCCCACCCACCGTCACAACCCCGCCCACAATTGTAGCCCCACCCACCGCCCCATTGACACAAACCCGCCCCCACAGCTGCAGTTCCTCCACAGACCAGCAGGTGCTGCTGTGATCATTCATGAAGGAAGATATCAGGATTTTAAAGGTTCAATATGTGAAATTGTCAAAACATTTAAAACATATAATTATTATAATCGGCACATTAAATCCTTGATGTGACTCCTCCTCCTCTCATCACACGTTACACAACTAGAGATGAATATCAACGATGATTTGTTTGCCTGAGTCAGCGCTTCATGATGTCACCTGGATCAATCACCTGGATCAATCACCTGGATCAATCACCTGGATCAATCACCTGCGTCCTCTGACAGATCAGGTGATGTCGTGTGATCACGCAGTATTTCTGTGTAACTGTTCACACACTCATCATCAGGAACAAACCTGGAACATTAAAGAACAACGTCTGTCTGACACTGACGGCTTCTGTCTCTCAGCCTGGAACATCATGTGAGAGACGGAATCGATCAGAGTATCGATCAGAGTATCGATCAGAGTATTGACTGCTGGAAAAGATGAAGGTTGTTGACTGAATGTTAGCTGCTGCTGTCAGTGACAGACGGGACGGAAATACACATCACAACACACACACACACACAGGCACACACACACAGGCACACACACACACACAGGCACACACACACACACACAGGCACACACACACACACAGGCACACACACACAGGCACACACAGGCACACACACACACAGGCACACACACACACACACACACAGGCACACACACACACAGGCACACACACACAAGCACACACACACACACAGGCACACACACAGGCACACACACAGGCACACACACACACACAGGCACACACACAGGCACACACACACAGGCACACACAGGCACACACACACACACACAGGCACACACACACACACACACACAGCACACACACACACACACACACAGCACACACACACACACACACACACAGCACACACACACACACACACACACACAACACACACACACACACACACACACACACATGGTGTGATGGCGGTGAGCAGCTGTTGGAGGAACTGAACATTTTTAGACGTGCAGCTTTACGTGTGTGAGGTTTTAGAGTCGGCCACAGACAGGAAGTCGATATTTAGAGACGGACCAACATGTCGATGGTTTGAGTCTGAACAGCAGATCTGTTCATGAGAAGAAGAAGAACAGCGTGACATCAGATCAGTGATGTCACACTCAGGACAGAAGCTCAGACAAATCTGACACATCGTCGTCATGTCACTGCTGCCACATCTTTGATAAGACGTTAGCTAACGTTAGCGCTCGGCCACATTGTTGTTTCATGACATCGTGTGTTTCACCTCCAGGGTCATTAAAGAGTTCACCATGTTCAAACATTCAGACGTTCAGTCAGTCTGACACGTGAGCTCCTCTGAGCGCCACGTCAGAGGAAAATGGCCTCAGTGTTTGTCTGCGTACCTCATCCAGGATTCTGTTTTTGGCTCGTGTGATGGCAGCGTTCAGGACGTTGATCCAGGACTCCTTCTCCTCCGGACTGACAGCCAGGAAGACCAGGTTAGGGACCTACAGCGTGCACACACACACACACACACACACACCTGTTATTGTGAGGAAATGCTTCAGTAATGATGACGCCACACTCATGTTAGCCTTTAGCCACAGTTGTACTTTACTGAAGCTGATTATTATCAGGGAGGAGTTTGAAAGTCTTAACTCACTATTACATTATAACTTTGTTGTTGTTAGCATGTTAGGGTTAGCATGCTGTTCAACAACTGTTAGACACACACACAAACACACACTCTCTCTCTCTGACACACATACACACACACACACACTCGGCCATCTGGTAATGTTGTCTGTAGTGAAAGAGAAGCTGCCACCTGTCTGCAGGACACCTGATCTCCTCCCCAAGGCATTCTGGGTATTTGTGGGATGGCCTGAAGATATCTGCAGAGTGTGTGTGTGTGTGTGTGTGTTGCTGTCGAGGAAGCGCCGCCTGTTTACAGTCGCTCAGCTGTGAGATGAGCTTCCTGTCTGAGGTGTGATGCCTGAGTGAACAGGTGATGATGTCATGAGTCATGTGACTTCACTGTGACTGGCTGAAACATCATCAGTGTGGAGTGATGATGATGATGATGATGATGATGAGGCTGTCACTTCCTCGTTAACACAGTAAAGTGCCTGACTTCTTCTTCTCTGGTTTAATGGCAGTGACTGGAGGATTAGCCCCACCCACTGTCTCCATCAACCAATCAGCTCACAGTCTCACTTAGTAAGAAAGTTGTAAATGTTCTATGAATAATGATCCAACAAACAGACAGGTGTAGAGGTATGTGAGACAGGTTTATAGACAGATGTGTGAACAGGTGTGTGGTCAGGTGTGTGGTCAGGTGTGTGGTCAGATGTGTGAACAGGTGTGTGAACAGGTGTGTGGTCAGGTGTGTGGTCAGGTGTGTGAACAGGTGTGTGGTCAGGTGTGAGGTCAGGTGTGTGGTCAGGTGTGTGGTCAGGTGTGTGGTCAGGTGTGTACCGTGTTGCCTGGCGTGCTGCAGCGCTGCAGTCTGAACTTGCTGTGGTTCTTCTTGCTGCGGCTCTTGTTCTTCCTGATCTCTTCACATCGCTCGTAGTCAGACAGGTCCAACACCTCATCAGCACGACCCAGCTCCTTCACCTGCAGGGAGACAGGTTCCAGGTGAGACACGTGAGACAGCTGTTGGTGTGCTGTTGAACAGAACCAGGCTCACTGCCTCCAGCCTTGATGCTAAGCTAAGCTAATCTGAGCTGATGACGTCACATCTTCTTCTGCAGCTCAGTTTACAGTTTCAGACGAGCAGGTAAAACATTCCGTCACTTTACGGGGGATTGCGTCTGTCAGTGTCATCGGTGACATCACTGCCCTCTGCTGGACGTCCCGCACCTGATGAAGTGCTCCTTTAAAAACAAGCTCCTCCCACCTGCTGCAGGATGTCTCTTAAACTACCAAAATAAAATGCAAACACAGTCAAATCCTGAGAGTGGGACCGAGGAGACCCAAAGACTCCAACGTCTCTGAGGATCAGTGATGTCATCATGTGTGTTACAGACCAACATGAACAGCTGTTGTTCAACAGGAAGTGTCTGTTTGTTTGCATGTAGTCAAATGAAGAGAGCTGCTCATCTGCTGCAGTGGTCAGATTCTACTGCAGGTTCTACTGCAGGTTCTACTGCAGGTTCTACTACAGATTCTACTGCAGGTTCTACTGCAGGTTCTACTGCAGGTTCTACTGCAGATTCTACTGCAGGTTCTACTGCAGGTTCTACTACAGATTCTACTGCAGGTTCTACTGCAGGTTCTACTGCAGGTTCTACTACAGATTCTACTGCAGGTTCTACTGCAGATTCTACTGCAGGTTCTACTGCAGGTTCTACTGCAGGTTCTACTACAGATTCTACTGCAGGTTCTACTGCAGATTCTACTGGAGGTTCCACTGCAGGTTCTACTGCAGGTTCTACTGGAGGTTCCACTGCAGGTTCTACTGCAGGTTCTACTGGAGGTTCCACTGCAGGTTCTACTGGAGGTTCTACTGCAGATTCTACTGCAGGTTCTACTGCAGGTTCTACTGCAGGTTCTACATAGAGAACTTCCTGTAACTTGACATTTACAGACTCAATCTCACCTCAGTGAGGAAAATGAGATTAAAGTTAATTTATTGCTGATTAAAGATCAGTTAATCTGCTGATTATTGTCTGAATGATTGTCAAGTAAAAGAAATATTGATGTCCATCTTGTACTGAAGCGGGCGGTACCACAGAACCTTTAGAACTGTTTCCAGCTCAGTGAGGAGGAATAAACCTCAGAGTGTCACAAGATCACACACACACACACACACACACACACAGACACACACACACGGCTGATCAGAAGGAGCACAGGTGAGACAGGAAGTTGTCTTGTCCTGATGCAGCTGCAGGTGAGCCTCATGTCTCTGTGCAGACGGGTCAGAGGTCACTGACTCATTATGTAAGACTGAATACTGATTATTGATCATCTGACTGGTGGTGCAGGCACAGTGACATCAGCCTGAGGGGAGGACACACACACACACAGCAGGACTCTGATTGGACATGTCAGGTTGAAACAAAGTCTGGTTCTGACCCGTTTAATAAAGAGCAGAGAGATGAAAGTCTGAAGAGTTTCTGCTGGACTGAAACTGAAACAGTTTGGATCTTCTCAGGTGATGACATCACCGCAGACAACTTCTAACAGTTCTCTGTAACGATGACAAAATAATAAAGCAAATAATCAGTCATCAAAACTAAAAGTGTGTGTGTTTGTGTGTGTGTGTGTGTGTGTGTGTGTGGATTCTATTCTTGGTGGACAGGAAGTCGAGCTGCTGAACCACAGAAGCAGAACTGAGACAGACAGGCGAGAGGAGGACGTCCTAATTTGGTCATGAAGCAGTTTCATGAAGCTTCATGTGACAGCTGACGTGATTGGTCAGATGACAGACGACAGTCAGAGACAGGAAGTGAAACTTCCATAAAAAACTCTGATTTCCTGCAGTTGAGATGATGAAAATCCTGTCTGTGCCCTTATAAGGTTCTAACAGAGCAGATAAAAGTTCTATCACAGAGTTCTGCAGCAGATAAAAGTTCTACCAGAGTGTTCTGCAGCAGATAAAAGTTCTATCAGAGTGTTCTGCAGCAGATAAAAGTTCTACCAGAGTGTTCTGCAGCAGATAAAAGTTCTACCAGAGTGTTCTGCAGCAGATAAAAGTTCTACCAGAGTGTTCTGCAGCAGATAAAAGTTCTATCAGAGTGTTCTGCAGCAGATAAAAGTTCTACCAGAGTGTTCTGCAGCAGATAAAAGTTCTATCAGAGTGTTCTGCAGCAGATAAAAGTTCTACCAGTGTTCTGCAGCAGATAAAAGTTCTATCACAGAGTTCTGCAGCAGATAAAAGTTCTACCAGAGTGTTCTGCAGCAGATAAAAGTTCTACCAGAGTGTTCTGCAGCAGATAAAAGTTCTGTCAGAGTGTTCTGCAGCAGATAAAAGTTCTACCAGAGTGTTCTGCAGCAGATAAAAGTTCTATCACAGCGTTCTGCAGCAGATAAAAGTTCTACCAGTGTTCTGCAGCAGAATATGGTTCTATCAGAGCGTTCTGCAGCAGATAAAAGTTCTACCAGTGTTCTGCAGCAGAATATGGTTCTATCAGAGTGTTCTGCAGCAGATAAAAGTTCTACCAGAGTGTTCTGCAGCAGATAAAAGTTCTACCAGTGTTCTGCAGCAGAATATGGTTCTATCAGAGTGTTCTGCAGCAGATAAAAGTTCTACCAGAGTGTTCTGCAGCAGATAAAAGTTCTATCACAGAGTTCTGCAGCAGATAAAAGTTCTACCAGAGTGTTCTGCAGCAGATAAAAGTTCTACCAGTGTTCTGCAGCAGATAAAAGTTCTATCAGAGTGTTCTGCAGCAGATAAAAGTTCTATCAGAGTGTTCTGCAGCAGATAAAAGTTCTACCAGAGCGTCCTGCAGCAGATAAAAGTTCTACCAGAGTGTTCTGCAGCAGAATATGGTTCTATCAGAGCGTTCTGCAGCAGATAAAAGTTCTACCAGAGTGTTCTGCAGCAGATAAAGTTCTATCAGAGTGTTCTGCAGCAGATAAAAGTTCTATCAGAGTGTTCTGCAGCAGATAAAAGTTCTACCAGAGCGTTCTGCAGCAGATAAAAGTTCTACCAGAGTTTTCTGCAGCAGATAAAAGTTCTATCACAGCGTTCTGCAGCAGATAAGAGTTCTACCAGTGTTCTGCAGCAGAATATGGTTCTATCAGAGCGTTCTGCAGCAGATAAAAGTTCTACCAGTGTTCTGCAGCAGAATATGGTTCTATCAGAGTGTTCTGCAGCAGATAAAAGTTCTACCAGAGCGTTCTGCAGCAGATAAAAGTTCTACCAGAGCATTCTACAGCAGATAAAAGTTCTACCAGAGCGTTCTGCAGCAGATAAAAGTTCTATCAGAGCGTCCTGCAGCAGATAAAAGTTCTATCAGAGCGTCCTGCAGCAGATAAAAGTTCTACCAGAGCGTTCTGCAGCAGATAAAAGTTCTATCAGAGTGTTCTGCAGCAGATAAAAGTTCTACCAGTGTTCTGCAGCAGATAAAAGTTCTATCACAGAGTTCTGCAGCAGATAAAAGTTCTACCAGAGTGTTCTGCAGCAGATAAAAGTTCTACCAGAGTGTTCTGCAGCAGATAAAAGTTCTGTCAGAGTGTTCTGCAGCAGATAAAAGTTCTACCAGAGTGTTCTGCAGCAGATAAAAGTTCTATCACAGCGTTCTGCAGCAGATAAAAGTTCTACCAGTGTTCTGCAGCAGAATATGGTTCTATCAGAGCGTTCTGCAGCAGATAAAAGTTCTACCAGTGTTCTGCAGCAGAATATGGTTCTATCAGAGTGTTCTGCAGCAGATAAAAGTTCTACCAGAGTGTTCTGCAGCAGATAAAAGTTCTACCAGTGTTCTGCAGCAGAATATGGTTCTATCAGAGTGTTCTGCAGCAGATAAAAGTTCTACCAGAGTGTTCTGCAGCAGATAAAAGTTCTATCACAGAGTTCTGCAGCAGATAAAAGTTCTACCAGAGTGTTCTGCAGCAGATAAAAGTTCTACCAGAGTGTTCTGCAGCAGATAAAAGTTCTATCAGAGTGTTCTGCAGCAGATAAAAGTTCTATCAGAGTGTTCTGCAGCAGATAAAAGTTCTACCAGAGCGTCCTGCAGCAGATAAAAGTTCTACCAGAGTGTTCTGCAGCAGAATATGGTTCTATCAGAGCGTTCTGCAGCAGATAAAAGTTCTACCAGAGTGTTCTGCAGCAGATAAAAGTTCTATCAGAGTGTTCTGCAGCAGATAAAAGTTCTATCAGAGTGTTCTGCAGCAGATAAAAGTTCTACCAGAGCGTTCTGCAGCAGATAAAAGTTCTACCAGAGTTTTCTGCAGCAGATAAAAGTTCTATCACAGCGTTCTGCAGCAGATAAGAGTTCTACCAGTGTTCTGCAGCAGAATATGGTTCTATCAGAGCGTTCTGCAGCAGATAAAAGTTCTACCAGTGTTCTGCAGCAGAATATGGTTCTATCAGAGTGTTCTGCAGCAGATAAAAGTTCTACCAGAGCGTCCTGCAGCAGATAAAAGTTCTATCAGAGCGTTCTACAGCAGATAAAAGTTCTACCAGAGCGTTCTGCAGCAGATAAAAGTTCTACCAGAGCATTCTACAGCAGATAAAAGTTCTACCAGAGCGTTCTGCAGCAGATAAAAGTTCTATCAGAGCGTCCTGCAGCAGATAAAAGTTCTATCAGAGCGTCCTGCAGCAGATAAAAGTTCTACCAGAGCGTTCTGCAGCAGATAAAAGTTCTATCAGAGCGTCCTGCAGCAGATAAAAGTTCTACCAGAGCGTCCTGCAGCAGATAAAAGTTCTACCAGAGCGTCCTGCAGCAGATAAAAGTTCTACCAGAGCGTTCTGCAGCAGATAAAAGTTCTATCAGAGCGTCCTGCAGCAGATAAAAGTTCTATCAGAGCGTCCTGCAGCAGATAAAAGTTCTACCAGAGCGTCCTGCAGCAGATAAAAGTTCTACCAGAGCGTCCTGCAGCAGATAAAAGTTCTACCAGAGCGTTCTGCAGCAGATAAAAGTTCTACCAGAGCGTTCTGCAGCAGATAAAAGTTCTACCAGAGTGTTCTGCAGCAGATAAAAGTTCTATCACAGCGTTCTGCAGCAGATAAAAGTTCTATCACAGCGTTCTGCAGCAGATAAAAGTTCTACCAGAGCGTTCTGCAGCAGATAAAAGTTCTACCAGAGCGTTCTGCAGCCGATAAAAGTTCTACCAGAGCGTTCTGCAGCCGATAAAAGTTCTATCAGAGCGTTCTGCAGCCGATAAATGTTCTATCAGAGCGTTCTGCAGCAGATAAATGTTCTATCAGTGTTCTGCAGCAGATAAATGTTCTATCAGAGCGTTCTGCAGCAGATAAATGTTCTATCAGAGCGTTCTGCAGCAGAATATGGTTCTATCAGAGCATTCTGCAGCAGATTAATGTTCTATCAGAGTGTTCTGCAGCAGAATATGGTTCCAACACAGCGTTCTGCAGCAGATAAATGTTCTATCAGAGCGTTCTGCAGCAGATAAATGTTCTATCACAGCGTTCTGCAGCAGATAAATGTTCTATCAGAGTGTTCTGCAGCAGAATATGGTTCTATCACAGCGTTCTGCAGCAGATTAATGTTCTATCAGAGTGTTCTGCAGCAGAATATGGTTCTATCACAGCGTTCTGCAGCAGATTAATGTTCTATCAGAGCGTTCTGCAGCAGAATATGGTTCTACCAGAGCGTTCTGCAGCAGATAAAAGTTCTATCACAGTGTTCTGCAGCAGATAAAAGTTCTACCAGAGCGTTCTGCAGCAGAATAAGGCTCTATCAGAGCATTCTGCAGCAGAATAAATGTTCTATCACAGCGTTCTGCAGCAGATAAAAGTTCTATCACAGTGTTCTGTAGCAGATAAAAGTTCTACCAGAGCGTTCTGCAGCAGATAAAAGTTCTATCACAGCGTTCTGCAGCGGATAAAAGTTCTACCACAGCGTTCTGCAGCAGATAAAAGTTCTACCAGAGCGTTCTGCAGCAGATAAATGTTCTATCACAACGTTCTGCAGCAGATAAAAGTTCTATCACAGTGTTCTGCAGCAGATAAAAGTTCTACCAGAGCGTTCTGCAGCAGAATAAGGTTCTATCAGTGTTCTGCAGCAGAATAAGGTTCTACCAGAGCGTTCTGCAGCAGAATAAGGTTCTACCAGAGCCTTCTGCAGCAGAATAAGGTTTTACCAGAGCGTTCTACAGCAGATAAAAGTTCTATCACAGTGTTCTGCAGCAGATAAAAGTTCTACCAGAGCATTCTGCAGCAGATTAATGTTCTATCACAGTGTTCTGCAGCAGAATAAGGTTCTACCAGAGCGTTCTACAGCAGATAAAAGTTCTATCACAGTGTTCTGCAGCAGATAAAAGTTCTACCAGAGCATTCTGCAGCAGATTAATGTTCTATCACAGTGTTCTGCAGCAGAATAAGGTTCTACCAGAGCGTTCTACAGCAGATAAAAGTTCTATCACAGTGTTCTGCAGCAGATAAATGTTCTACCAGAGCGTTCTACAGCGTATAAAAGTTCTACCAGAGTGTTCTGCAGCAGAATAAGGTTCTATCAGTGTTCTGCAGCAGAATAAGGTTCTACCAGAGCGTTCTACAGCGTATAAAAGTTCTACCAGAGCGTTCTGCAGCAGAATAAGGTTCTATCAGTGTTCTGCAGCAGAATAAGGTTCTACCAGAGCGTTCTGCAGCAGAATAAGGTTCTACCAGAGCCTTCTGCAGCAGAATAAGGTTTTACCAGAGCGTTCTACAGCAGATAAAAGTTCTATCACAGTGTTCTGCAGCAGATAAAAGTTCTACCAGAGCATTCTGCAGCAGATTAATGTTCTATCACAGTGTTCTGCAGCAGAATAAGGTTCTACCAGAGCGTTCTACAGCAGATAAAAGTTCTATCACAGTGTTCTGCAGCAGATAAAAGTTCTACCAGAGCATTCTGCAGCAGATTAATGTTCTATCACAGTGTTCTGCAGCAGAATAAGGTTCTACCAGAGCGTTCTCCAGCAGATAAAAGTTCTATCACAGTGTTCTGCAGCAGATAAATGTTCTACCAGAGCGTTCTACAGCGTATAAAAGTTCTACCAGAGTGTTCTACAGCGTATAAAAGTTCTACCAGAGTGTTCTGCAGCAGATAAAAGTTCTACCAGAGCGTCCTGCAGCACATAAAAGTTCTACCAGAGCATTTTGCAGCAGATAAAAGTTCTATCAGTGTTCTGCAGCAGATAATGGTTCTGTGAGGACGTTCCGTGCTGTGTGCAGCAGGAGTGAAACCGGAGCTCTCTGTGTGTCTGCAGCAGCTCACACTGAAACTCGACTCCAGCAGAATGATGCTGTAGAACGTCGAGGAGGAACTGTCTGTTTCAAGTCAGAACCAAAACAACAGAACACAGAAGAACGTCTAAATAATGAGGCCCCTGACGATCAATCTCATTACTGATTATTGATCTGTTTAAATAAAGTGACTTCTTGTTGAACGCAGGTTCATCTTTAGTTCTCAGAGAGGTTCTTCAGTGGATCACATAGAACCTGTTTACAATGAGATGAGAACGATGTGAAGAAAGTGGAACCAGATCATATTTTGTGTTATCAAATTTGACTGGAATGATTAGTTGATTGATTGATTATTGATCATCAATTCAGTTGTTCTCAGGAGAATCTCATTTCAATCCGTTAACGAGGTTAACGAGCAGTGATGACATCACACACACACCTGTCTTTTGTTACCATGGTGTTAATTAACAAGGTCTCAGCTGCTGATCAGAAATAAATCGATCAGCTGACAAAGGGGCAGGTCTGAGTCGCCTGTAGGCCCCACCCCCTTCTGACTCACCTCCTTCTCACAGATGAACAGCTGATCTCCTCTCAGAACCACGAAGCGGTTCTTCCAGATCTCTCTGAAGATCCCTTTGCCGCAGAACTTTCGGATCCAGCCGACCTTTTCGGGCTGAGTGTGCTGCTGCGACGTGTCCTGCGAACCCTGAACAGGAAACAAGAAACAGGAAGCTGTCAGAGGAGCAGCGTCACATCATGGATCTGGTAAGTGAAAGCGGCCCACAGAGCGCGAGCACTACACACTTCCTGTTTAGCCCTCCGCTAACTTGAATGGGGATAAAACGATGCCATCGTGCGTCGACACCACAAATGTTAGCCAAGCCTTTCGTATCATTTCAGGCTGCGACATTCAGAAACACTCAGACTTCACTCCAGCTCCCATGATGCCTTGTGTGAATTATGGGCGTGTCCAGAGTGGGCGTCCTCCATGGTAACTGACATTAATCCTATGATTGGTTTGATTGATTAAAGAAGATGAAGTTTAGCACTGAGCACACTGAGCTAACACCGCTGCAGCCTTGAAGTGCCGTCAGTGCGTCAGTTATTATCTTCCTCTGTGACGGACATTAGTTCCACATAGCGAGTGACCTCCACAGGATTTAGTTTTTACTTTTCATCAAAAACTCCTTATTTTCTCATGTATTCTTTTCCTTTTCAGTGAACTGATCAATGATATCATCATTATGATCAATTTTCTGTGTTTACATAAAGGCATCTGAACGTCACAGCGTCTCCACATGAACAAGTTCAAACGTTTCATTTATAATTAGATTCCAATTCAGACGTTTTGAAGTACAGTGGATTTGAAGCAGGTCTGAAGTTAAACATAAATATTGTGATCATCCTTTGTTTTACAAATATTTATATTTCTGTATCATCTTCAGGCCGTCATCACATTATCGATCATTAAAGGTGAGAACAAAGACGTGTAGAGAAGCTGCAGGCAGAGAGCAGCTGATCTGATCTGAAGTCAGACTGTGATGAAGATGATGATGAAGATAGTGTTCGCTGCTGTGATGAAGACGTGTCTTGTCATTCAGATTCAGTCACATTCTGCAGCCTCAGCGTCTCACACAGCTGCAACAGTAATACTTCATTAATACTTCATTAATACTTCACTGATACTTCATTAATACTTCACTGATACTTCATTAATACCTCACTGATACTTCATTAATACCTCACTGATACTTCATTAATACCTCACTGATACTTCACTGATACTTCACTGACATCACTACAGTAATACTACAGTAATACTTCATTGTTACTTCACTGAAGTACTTGTGAAGCAGGAAGCTGCTCAACTTCTTGATTCGACTCATTTCATGACTTTCAAGTTCCTGTTTTTTTGAGAGAAACTCAGAACAGTTTCAACTTTTAACGGAATGATTCTGTGATTGTGTGAAGATAAAGAAGATGAACATGTGTTTTTATCTGCAGTACAACACTGTTGTCTGGACTCAACTCACATTTAGGTTTTATAAGCTGTGTTTAAATATCAGATTATTCCACATTGGAAGTGATTATTTATTATTCCTACAGTTTGTTTCTGTTGTGAAGAACATAAAGTTCAGTGAGAACATTTAAAGGTTCAGTCTGTAGTTGAAGAGACGTTAATGAGCTGAGAAAGATCTTCAATAAACTCTGACTGGAGGAACAACAACACACTTCATACTGCGTTACTGTGTTTGTATGTGGCGGACCCCGCCACCTCTCTGGCCTCAGACAGTGTTCGGGACTTGTTTTCCTCTGAGAGCAGCTCGTTGATTCACTGATGAAACACTTTGTGTTGTTACCAACAAAACTTTATAACTCTACAGATCAGCTGTGACCCAGAAATCATCTGACATCACTTCAGCTACACATCATCGATCCACCGGAACCATCAACATGTACAGAACTTATATAAGAGTGCGTGTGTGTGTGTGCGCGCGCGCGTGTGTGCTGCTCCACAAATTCACGCTCATCGTCTCGTCCTTTAATTCTCCGGATGACGTCACGCTCCTTCATCTTATTATTTATTTTTTCGTCTGTTTTTAAACCAACATCACGCTTTTATTCTGAAACCCGGAAGTGGAGTCTTGAAAGCAGCCCGCGGCTTGTGTTGCCTTCAAAATAAAGGCTTAAACTAATCCTTGAGGCTTTTGTTCCTCGAGCTTCTCTTTAACGTCATGAACCGGACCGACATGGACCGGCGCCGGCGGTCCGGTTCGGCTCAGCCGCTCTCACTCACCCGTGTCCCGGAGTTGTTCTTCTTCATGCTGAGTGTCAGGCTGCGGCCGGACGCGACTTCTCACTTCACGGTAACTCCGTTATCCTCCGCAGCGGCGGACCGGCGGGAGAAGCGCGATTAAAGCCGCTCAACACAGTTGAAGTCCGGCAGAGAGGACCGGAGCCTCCGCTCAGCTCCCCCGCTCCTCAGCTGTTGATCCTCGGCGTGTCTCTGCTCGTCGCCCCGCTGCTCGCTGCTGCTGCTGCCGGGCTCTGCTGCGCTCTGACCGGCCAGGAGCCGCTCTGTGGGTCGGTGTCCGGTTACTCCCCCCCCCCAGTCTCCTCCTGCTCCTCCTCCCGACTCCCTGCTGCTCAGCGGCTCCTCGGCAGCCCCACAGCGCCCCCCACAGGCAGAACCCGTCCTGCTGTCTGGTTCCTTTTATTTCTTAAAATACTTAATTCAAACTGCTGTCACAGTAAAATGACTCCAGTATCCTGTCATGAGTGCGACGAGTTTAAAGGACCAGTTCACAATAAACTCAGTCATAATCTCCTTCCAGAACCCCCAGAACCCCGAGGAACCCCGAGGAACCCGAACCGTTCTACAGCTGGAGACATGACAGACGTTATTATCATCATTAGTATCATTCTTCTTCTTGTTATTAGTATTATTAACTGTGTGTGTGTGTGTGTGTGTGTTAATCTGGATGTGGGCAGATGTTTCAGGCTGGTCTGATCTGGAGTCAGTTTCACTCTGAGCTCAGATCATCAAACTGGGTCAGACTGAGAGAGAGAGGCTGATCTGCAGATTATCTACTGACTTGCTCCATTTAGGGCCCGAAATACACAATGAGGACGACAACAACAACAACAACAACAACAATGATACGACGAGATGAGGAAGTGACCTGCTGGTCTCATTTAATGTGATCCAGGTCCAAACATCCCCTTCCTCAACTCTTCTCATCTCAGAGGTGAGAGGAGGTGATGACAGGCGAATGAGCGAGATAAGGTTCTGTAGGAGCGATACTCACTCCTACAGAACCTTATATGGCTCATACAGAACCTTATATCACTCATACAGAACCTTATATCACTCATACAGAACCTTATATGGCTCATACAGAACCTTATATGGCTCATACAGAACCTTATATCACTCATACAGAACCTTATATCACGAACCTTATCTCGCTCATTTAGAACCTTATATGGTTCATTCAGAACCTTAAATGGTTCATTCAGAACCTTATATCATTCATACAGAACCTTATATGGCTCATACAGAACCTTATATCACTCATACAGAACCTTATATGGTTCATTCAGAACCTTATATCACTCATACAGAACCTTAAATGGTTCATTCAGAACCTTATATGGCTCATACAGAACCTTATATCACTCATACAGAACCTTATATGGTTCATTCAGAACCTTATATCACTCATACAGAACCTTAAATGGTTCATTCAGAACCTTATATGGCTCATACAGAACCTTATATCACTCATACAGAACCTTATATCACAAACCTTATCTCGGTCATTTAGAACCTTATATGGCTCATACAGAACCTTATATGGCTCATACAGAACCTTATATGGCTCAT
Source organism: Sparus aurata (assembly GCF_900880675.1). Taxonomy (NCBI): domain Eukaryota; kingdom Metazoa; phylum Chordata; class Actinopteri; order Spariformes; family Sparidae; genus Sparus; species Sparus aurata. The sequence continues at coordinate 38,035,829 of NC_044191.1, read as the reverse complement.
ACAGAACCTTATATCACTCATACAGAACCTTATATCACGAACCTTATCTCGCTCATTTAGAACCTTATATGGTTCATTCAGAACCTTAAATGGTTCATTCAGAACCTTATATCATTCATACAGAACCTTATATGGCTCATACAGAACCTTATATCACTCATACAGAACCTTATATGGTTCATTCAGAACCTTATATCACTCATACAGAACCTTAAATGGTTCATTCAGAACCTTATATGGCTCATACAGAACCTTATATCACGAACCTTATCTCGGTCATTTAGAACCTTATATGGCTCATACAGAACCTTATATGGCTCATACAGAACCTTATATCACTCATACAGAACCTTATATCACGAACCTTATCTCGCTCATTTAGAACCTTATATGGTTCATTCAGAACCTTAAATGGTTCATTCAGAACCTTATATCATTCATACAGAACCTTATATGGCTCATACAGAACCTTATATCACTCATACAGAACCTTATATGGTTCATTCAGAACCTTATATCACTCATACAGAACCTTAAATGGTTCATTCAGAACCTTATATGGCTCATACAGAACCTTATATCACTCATACAGAACCTTATATGGTTCATTCAGAACCTTATATCACTCATACAGAACCTTAAATGGTTCATTCAGAACCTTATATGGCTCATACAGAACCTTATATCACTCATACAGAACCTTATATCACAAACCTTATCTCGGTCATTTAGAACCTTATATGGCTCATACAGAACCTTATATGGCTCATACAGAACCTTATATGGCTCATACAGAACCTTATATCACTCATACAGAACCTTATATCACGAACCTTATCTCGCTCATTTAGAACCTTATATGGTTCATTCAGAACCTTAAATGGTTCATTCAGAACCTTATATCATTCATACAGAACCTTATATGGCTCATACAGAACCTTATATCACTCATACAGAACCTTATATGGTTCATTCAGAACCTTATATCACTCATACAGAACCTTAAATGGTTCATTCAGAACCTTATATGGCTCATACAGAACCTTATATCACGAACCTTATCTCGGTCATTTAGAACCTTATATGGCTCATACAGAACCTTATATGGCTCATACAGAACCTTATATCATTCATACAGAACCTTATATGGTTCATTCAGAACCTTATATCATTCATACAGAACCTTATATGGCTCATACAGAACCTTATATCACTCATACAGAACCTTATATGGTTCATTCAGAACCTTATATCACTCATACAGAACCTTAAATGGTTCATTCAGAACCTTATATGGCTCATACAGAACCTTATATCATTCATACAGAACCTTAAATGGTTCATTCAGAACCTTATATCATTCATACAGAACCTTATATGGCTCATACAGAACCTTATATCACTCATACAGAACCTTATATGGTTCATTCAGAACCTTATATCACTCATACAGAACCTTAAATGGTTCATTCAGAACCTTATATGGCTCATACAGAACCTTATATCACTCATACAGAACCTTATATGGTTCATTCAGAACCTTATATCACTCATACAGAACCTTAAATGGTTCATTCAGAACCTTATATGGCTCATACAGAACCTTATATCACTCATACAGAACCTTATATCACGAACCTTATCTCGGTCATTTAGAACCTTATATGGTTCATTCAGAACCTTAAATGGTTCATTCAGAACCTTATATGGTTCATTCAGAACCTTAAATGGTTCATTCAGAACCTTATATCACTCATACAGAACCTTATCTCGCTCATTTAGAACCTTATATGGTTCATTTAGAACCTTGTATCAGAACTTGTGGACAGTCTTGGTCTAAAGCTTTTAAACATGTGGATATCACTGCTGATGAGGACATAAGAGACTTTAAATGAAACATAAATCAAAACTTTTATTCAGAAAATAAAATATAATCTCCATCACAAACACATCACACTTTGTTTAATTAAAGCAAAACTAACCTTTGATTAACTGTAATCTGATTACCTGAGAACAAAACAACATAATGTTGTTCATCTTCTGTCTGTCACTAATAAACCATCATAAACAAACACACAGCAAACATACAACAAATATACAGCAAACATACAACAAACATACAACAAATATACAACAATCATATGACAAACACACAGCAAACACACAGCAAACATACAACAAATATACAGCCAACATACAGCAAACATACAACAAACATACAACAAATATACAACAATCATATGACAAACACACAGCAAACACACAGCAAACACACAGCAAACATACAGCAAACATACAACAAACATACAACAAATATACAACAATCATATGACAAACACACAGCAAACACACAGCAAACATACAACAAATATACAGCCAACATACAGCAAACATACAACAAACATACAACAAATATACAACAATCATATGACAAACACACAGCAAACACACAGCAAACACACAGCAAACATACAGCAAACATACAACAAATATACAGCCAACACACAGCAAACACACAGCAAACATACAACAAACATACAACAAACATACAGCCAACACACAGCAAACATACAACAAACATACAACAAATATACAACAATCATACGACAAACACACAGCAAACATACAACAAACATACAACAAACATACAGCAAACATACAGCTGAAGACAAATATCAACCACCAGGAGACAGAACAAACCTCGTTATAGAAACATTAAGGAAACACAAAGGGAACTGAAAATAAAACATAAATGGAACATTAAGGGAACGTTGGTGAAGAACTTTCAGAGAACATAAAGGGAACATTAAAGGAACATGTTGATATTTTCTCTGAAGGGAACTGCTAACCAATAAAAACAGGTGTGACATCACTGCGGGTCAAAGGTCAACAGTGAAACAGCATCCAATCAGGGAACAGCGTTGTTCAAACGAGCACCATGGTTTATTTTTTATCTCGTCCTGTTTTACAAACTTCACTTCCTGTTCTCATGACACAAACTTCACAGCTCCAGCTGAAAAACTAAATGATTATTCATTATCGTCTTACTGTCTTTTTCGTCCAGTCTGAACTCTGATTGGCTCCTGTCAGCTGTCAGTCACCCTGAGTTTGTCACTGATGCTCTGTCTGTCTGACATGATGGAGGCGCTACAGCCTGTGGACTGGACTTCACTTCCTGTTCCTGCATCACACAGTCATCAGGGCTGAGGTCAGAGGTCAGAATCCTTTAGTCCGACCAATCGGGCGCTCTCCTCCCACAGCCTCCTCGCCACCTCATCATCCCGCCCCTCTGGAGCCACCTCCTTCTCAGCACAGTCGCTGAAAACAAACAGGTCATGATTTAAATGACAGCAGCTGAAGTGCGGTGAGCGGCTCTCTGTTGTGGTTCAACGTGTTGATGTCGCCTCAGGAAGAGTCATGAACGACCTTCATGATGCCTCTGAGACGAGCGGCGAACCCAACTGACAGTATAAAGAGTTAAACAGGAACTGACAGGAGATCCAGAACATCCAGAGCCCGCCCTCCTCCTCCTACCTGAAGTACCGCCCCGATCGCTCCTCCAGGCCCGGAGTCAGGGCGCAGTACAGTGTCGTCTGACTGCCCTGAGTGGGAGTCTTCATCAGCAGCAGAGAGGGGAGGCTCAGCAGCGTCCCCATCAGGGGGAACCAGCCCTGAACATGACGACCCAACTCGGTCCGGATCACACCCGGGTGGAGACAGAACGCCGACACACCGGAGCCTAAAAGAAACACTGAGGTCAGGACCAGCAGGTGGGAACAACAGGTCTGTGTTTACTACAGTCAACTGATCAGCCAATCACGGCCCAGCTCTGACCTCTGAGTCGTCGGGCAAGTTCTCTGGAGAACAGGACGTTGGCCAGTTTGCTCTGCCTGTAGCTCTCCAGAGAACTGTACGACCTCCTGCAGAAGAACAGGTCGTCCAGAACGATCCGTCCTGAGGAGTACCAGACACCACAACACCGGTCAGAACACCGTCATCAACAGGGTCAGGGTTCACGGGTCAGGGGTCAGAGGACAGAGGACAGAGGACAGAGGTCAGGGGTCAGAGGACAGAGGACAGAGTTCACAGGTCAGAGGACAGAGGACAGAGTTCACAGGTCAGAGGACAGAGGACAGAGGACAGAGTTCACAGGTCAGAGGACAGAGGACAGAGGTCAGAGGTCAGGGGTCAGGGGTCAGAGGACAGAGGACAGAGGTCAGAGGTCAGAGGACAGAGGTCAGAGGACAGAGGACAGAGGACAGAGGACAGAGGTCAGGGGTCAGGGGTCAGAGGACAGAGGTCAGGGGACAGGGGTCAGAGGACAGAGGACAGAGGACAGAGGACAGGGGTCAGAGGACAGAGGACAGAGGTCAGAGGACAGAGGACAGAGGACAGAGGACAGGGGTCAGAGGAAAGAGGTCAGGGAACAGAGGACAGGGGACAGAGGACAGAGGACAGAGGACAGAGGACAGGGGTCAGAGGACAGAGGACAGGGGTCAGAGGAAAGAGGTCAGGGAACAGAGGACAGGGGACAGAGGACAGAGGACAGAGGACAGGGGTCAGGGGTCAGAGGAAAGAGGTCAGGGAACAGAGGTCAGAGGTCAGAGGACAGAGGACAGAGGACAGAGGACAGGGGTCAGAGGAAAGAGGTCAGAGGACAGAGGTCAGAGGACAGGGGACAGAGGACAGAGGACAGGGGACAGAGGACAGAGGACAGAGGACAGGGGTCAGGGGACAGAGGACAGAGGACAGAGGACAGAGGACAGGGGTCAGAGGACAGAGGACAGAGGACAGAGGACAGAGGACAGGGGTCAGGGGACAGAGGACAGAGGACAGAGGACAGAGGACAGGGGACAGAGGACAGAGGACAGGGGACAGAGGACAGAGGACAGAGGACAGGGGTCAGAGGACAGAGGACAGGGGTCAGAGGAAAGAGGTCAGGGAACAGAGGACAGGGGACAGAGGACAGAGGACAGAGGACAGGGGTCAGGGGTCAGAGGACAGAGGTCAGAGGAAAGAGGTCAGGGGACAGAGGACAGAGGACAGAGGACAGAGGACAGGGGTCAGAGGACAGAGGACAGGGGTCAGGGGTCAGAGGACAGGGGTCAGAGGAAAGAGGTCAGGGGACAGAGGACAGAGGACAGAGGACAGGGGTCAGAGGACAGAGGACAGAGGACAGGGGTCAGGGGTCAGGGGTCAGAGGACAGAGGTCAGAGGACAGAGGACAGAGGACAGAGGACAGGGGTCAGAGGACAGAGGACAGGGGTCAGGGGTCAGAGGACAGGGGTCAGAGGAAAGAGGTCAGGGGACAGAGGACAGAGGACAGAGGACAGGGGTCAGGGGACAGAGGACAGAGGACAGAGGACAGGGGTCAGAGGACAGGGGTCAGAGGACAGAGGACAGAGGACAGAGGACAGGGTCAGAGGACAGAGGACAGGGGTCAGAGGACAGAGGTCAGAGGACAGAGGACAGGGGTGAGAGGACAGAGGACAGAGGACAGAGGTCAGGGGTCAGAGGTCAGGGGTCAGAGGAAAGAGGTCAGGGGACAGAGGTCAGAGGTCAGAGGACAGGGGACAGAGGACAGAGGACAGAGGACAGGGGACAGAGGACAGAGGACAGAGGACAGGGGTCAGAGGAAAGAGGTCAGGGGACAGAGGTCAGAGGACAGGGGACAGAGGACAGAGGACAGAGGACAGAGGACAGGGGTCAGAGGACAGAGGACAGAGGACAGAGGACAGAGGACAGGGGTCAGAGGACAGAGGACAGAGGACAGGGGTCAGAGGACAGAGGACAGGGGTCAGGGGTCAGAGGAAAGAGGTCAGGGGACAGAGGTCAGAGGACAGGGGACAGAGGACAGAGGACAGAGGACAGGGGACAGAGGACAGAGGACAGAGGACAGAGGACAGGGTCAGAGGACAGAGGACAGAGGACAGGGGTCAGAGGACAGAGGACAGGGGTCAGGGGTCAGAGGAAAGAGGACAGAGGAAAGAGGTCAGGGGACAGAGGACAGAGGACAGAGGACAGGGGTCAGAGGACAGAGGACAGGGGTCAGGGGTCAGAGGACAGGGGTCAGAGGAAAGAGGTCAGGGGACAGAGGACAGAGGACAGGGGTCAGGGGTCAGAGGAGAGAGG
>NC_044191.1:38006587-38029197 GCF_900880675.1 Sparus aurata | reverse complement strand
ATATAGATGAAGTGTAAATGTAAATGTAAATGTAGATGTAGATATAAATGTAGATGTAAATGTAAATGTGATGTAGATGTAAATGTGATGTAGATATAAATGTAGATGTAAATGTAAATGTGATGTAGATGTAAATGTGATGTAGATGTAAATGTGATGTAGATGTAAATGTAGATGTAAATGTGATGTAGATATAAATGTAGATGTAAATGTAAATGTGATGTAGATGTAAATGTGATGTAGATGTAAATGTAAATGTAAATGTAGATGTAAATGTAAATGTAGATGTAGATATAAATGTAGATGTAAATGTAAACGAGATGTAAATGTAGATGTAGATGTAAATATAGATGTAAGTATAGATGTGAATGTAAATGTAGATGTAGATATAAATGTAGATGTAAATGTAAATGAGATGTAGATGTAAATGTAGATGTAAATGTAGATGTAAATGTAGATGTAAATATAGATGTAAGTGTAGATGTAAATGTAGATGTAAATGTATATGTAAATGTAGATGTAGATGTAAATGTAGATGTAAGTGTAAATGTGATGTAGATGTAAATGTAGATGTAGATGTAAATGTAGATGTAGATATAAATGTAGATGTAAATGTAGATGTAGATGTAAAAATAGATGTAAGTGTAAATGTAAATGTAGATGTAAATGTAAATGTAATAGATGTAAGTGTAGATGTAAATGTAAATGTAAATGTAGATGTAGATGCAAATGTAAATATAGATGTAAGTGTAGATGTAAATGTAAATGTAGATGTAAATGTAAATATAGATGTAAGTGTAGATGTAAATGTAAATGTAAATGTAGATGTAAATGTAAATATAGATGTAAGTGTAGATGTAAATGTAAATGTAAATGTAGATGTAGATGCAAATGTAAATATAGATGTAAGTGTAGATGTAAATGTAAATGTAGATGTAGATGTAAATGTAAATATAGATGTAAGTGTAGATGTAAATGTAAATGTAGATGTAGATGTAAATGTGGCGTCATGCAGCAGATTATTATAACACATCAATGATCAATAAAACAATCAAATGAAATGTTCAAACATGAAAAGATGAAGAATATCTATTTTTAATGTGAATAAAATGATCAAAACAAACTCTGCTGCAGGTTTCCCTTCTTAATGATTTCATGGAGACACATTTCTCCTCTCGACCTCACCAGAAAGTCAAAGATAAAAATGTCTCACCTCGAGCAGTTGAGGCAGGTGATGGTGAGACAGGTACTCCTTCACTTCTCTGTTGCTCATCATCAGCTTCTTCTTCTTCTTCTTTTTTTCTTCTCCTCCTTTGTCGTCAGTCTCTTGTTCTTCTGATTTCTCTGGTCCAGCTCTTTTCTTATTTTCCTTCTTTTTCTTGTCTGTAAGTCTGTCCGTCTGTCTATCTAGCGATCTATCAATCTATCATCTGTCTCTACTGTTGCAGCCGCATTGGGAGCAGTGTAATGATGTCACTATGATTGACAGCAGCATCAGGTGGCTGCAGACGTCTCAGTGGGAACATCATGTTGTTAACGAGGCTAATGAGCTGCTGGATGACATCATAACTGAGACAGCTGGTCACTGAGTCTGATAAATGTAGATGTTTTTCCTCCATTTACAGTTTAACACAAACTTATTTCTGTTTTTACTCATTAAAATGTAAAGTGTGTGTGTGTGTGTGTGTATGTGTGTGTGAGCGAAAGAGAGAGAGAGAGAGAGAGAGAGAGAGAGAGAGGCCCACAGCAGAAGAGCTGCACTCTCTGGGTTCAGCTGAATGGACCTCAACAATGCAGGAATGTGTGTGTGTGTGTGTGTTTTGGAGGCAGGATTTGGGAGCCTCTTTATGGTTGTTATAGCGACAGTGATGTAAGCCCAGAGGGGGAGTTTGTCCTTTCTCTTCTTGTCTTTCATTGTGTCACTGTGTGTGTGTGTGTGTGTGTTTAGTATGTGTGTGTGTGATTAGTGTGTTTGTGTGTGTGTGTAAGTGCGTGTGCGTGTGTGTGTGCGCTGACCAGCCGTTTTCACTCGGTGTAGAAACGAGTCGAGAGGAAAGAAGTGAAACAGAGGAAAAAGGAGTGAGCGGTCGAGGAGAGAGAGCTGAAGAAACTTGTTGAGGTGAAGTAAGTGAAACAGAAAACTTTATTTAAACAACTGATCGAAACAGACTTTATTTAAACATTGTGTCTCGTCAGCTGTTGTTTCGTCTCTTCTGAACAGACTTTATAAACTGAAACTGTGAGCAAACAAATATTTCCAATCTTGAATTTTGGTGCTTCTGTCTGTGTGTGTGTGCATACAAGTAAGTGCATACAAGTGAGTGTGTACATGTGAGTGCTCACGTGTGTGTGTGTGCATGTATGCGTGTGGTTTTGTGCGTGTCCATGTCTAGTTGCCTCTGGTCGCCACCGGGGGGTGCTAAAGACGTGTATTTACTGAATGAAGCTCTGAAGGAGGCGACCACAGTGCCACTGCTCATTAATGCATTTGTGTGTGTGTATGTGTGTGTGTGCGTGTGTCCTTTGTGTAGTAAATGTGATTACACACTGTGTGGTTTTGTGATGTTGTTGACCTACTTCTGCTGAAGCTGAATAAAGCAGAGACACTTTACTTCATCTGGAAGCAGACTGCTTTATATCTAAACTACATCCTTATATTTATACTACATCTTTATATTTATACTGCATATTTATATTTATACTGCATATTTATATTTGTACTGCATATTTATATTTGTACTGCATCTTAATAAATATACTGCATCTTTATATTTATACTGCATCTTTATATTTATACTGTATGTTTATATTTATACTGCATCTTTATATTTATACTGCTTCTGTTACGGTTTGTACTGAATCTGGACCCAAATACAAGACTCAAACAGGTTAAACACTGAATAACAAGTCTTTAATGTTCAAATGTGCAAACAAGTGCAAGGGGGAGGGGTGGTGCGTCGTCCCGGGATCCAAACGTGGCTCATGAAGTCCCCAGAGGCTGACTCTGGGGATGTGGAATGTCACCTCTCTTGGAGGGAAGGAGACGGAGCTGGTGCGGGAGGTTGAGCGTTACCGGTTGGATCTTGTGGGGCTTGCCTCCACGCACAGCATTGGCTCTGGATCCAAATTCCTGGATAGGGGCTGGACACTATTCTTCTCCGGAGGTGCCAAAGGTGTGAAGCGCCGGGCGGGTGTGGGGATACTCACAAGCCCCCCGGCTGAGCGCCGCTGTGTTGGAGTTTACCCCGGTGGACGAGAGGGTCGCCTCCCTACGCCTAAGGGCTGGGGGGAAAACCCTGACTGTTGTCTGTGCATATGCACCGAACAGCAGTCGGAGTATGCGGCCTTCTTGGAGATCCTGGCTGGGGCCCTGCATGGGGCTCCAGTGGGGGACTCTGTGGTCCTACTGGGAGACTTCAATGCGCACATTGGCAATGACGGAAATACCTGGAAGGGCCTGATTGAGCGTCTGGCACCTCAGGAGGGGGAAAAGGGGAACCATCCAAGCTGTGTACAGCAAGGATGAGACCTTGTTGACCTCAACTGAGGAGGTCATAGGGCGGTGAAAGGAGTACTTTGGTGACCTCCTGAATCCCACTCAACCACCCTCTGTAACGGAGACAGAGCTGGAGGATGACGGGGTATCATCTCATCAATCCCTGGGGCTTTGCCACTGTGGAGTTGTTTGACTACCACAGTGACTTCACCCAGGGAAATCGGCGATACCACCGGAAATGCTGGAGGCTCTGGGTGTTGAGGGGCTGTCTTGGTTGACACGCCTCTTCAACATTGCGTGGGGGTCGGGGTTGGTGCCGAAGGAGTGGCAAACAGGTGTGGTGGTCCCTCTTTTTAAGAAGGGGGACCAGAGGGTGTGTGCCAATTACAGAGGTATCACACTACTCAGCCTGCCTGGGAAAGTCTACTCCAAGGTGCTGAAAGGGGGGTCCAGCCGATTGTCGAACCTCAGATTGAAGAGGAACAATGTGGATTCCGTCCTGGTCGTGGAACAATGGACCAGCTCTTACTCTGGCAGGGATCCTGGAGGGGGCCTGGGAGTACAATCTTGCAGTCCACATCTGTTTTGTGGATCTGGAGAAGGCATACAACCAGGTCCCCCGGGATGTTCTGTGGGAGGTGCCGTGGGAGTATGGGGTGAGGGGGTCCCTTCTCAGGACCATCCAACCCCTTTATTCTCAAAGCGAGAGCTGCGTGAGTGTACTCGGAAGTAAGTCGGACTTCTTCCAAGTGGGTGTTGGCCTCCGCCAGGGCTGTGCCTTGTCCCCAATCCTGTTTGTGATATACATGGACAGGATCTCAAGGCGCAGTCGTGGTATGGAGGGGTTACAGGTCGGTGACCTGAATATCACATCACTGCATTTTGCAGATGATTTGGTCCTGATGGCACCATTGGCCCTAGATCTACAACACTCACTGTATCGGTTGGCGGCTGAGTGTAAAGCGGCAGGGATGAGGATCAGCACCTCTAAATCTGAGGCCATGGTAATCAGTAGGAAACCGGTGGATTGCCTACTCTGGGTGGGGAATGAGTCCTTGCCTCAAGTGAGGGAGTTCAAATACCTCTGGGTTTTGTTCACGAGTGAGGGGATGATGGGGCGTGAGATCGATCGGAGAGTCGGAGCAGCCGGTGCGGTGTTGCATGCGCTTCACTGCACGGTTGTGACAAAAAGGGAGCTGAGCCGAAAGGCAAAGCTCTCGATCTACCAGTCAATCTTCGTTCCTACCCTCACCTATGGTCATGAGCGATGGGTCATGACCAAAAAAACGAGATTGTGGGTACAAGCGGCCGAAATTGGTTTTCTCCGCAGGGTGGCTGGGGTCTCCCTTAGAGATAGGGTGAGAACCTCAGCCATCCGGGAGGGACTCGGAGTAGAGCCGCTGCTCCTCTGTGTGGAAAGGAGCCAGTTGAGGTGGTTCGGGGATCCGACGAGGATGCAAGGCGCCTTCCTAGGGAGGTGTTCCTGGCACGTCCAACTGGGAAGAGACCTAGGGGTAGACCCAGGACCAGTTGGAGGGATTATATCTCTTCTCTGGCCTGGGAGCGCCTGGGGATTCCCCAGTCAGAGCTAGCCGAAGTGGCCGCTGAAAGGGAAATCTGGGGCTCACTGCTGAAGCTGTTGCCCCCACGACCCGACTACGGATAAGCGGTTGACAATGGATGGGTGGATGGATATTTATACTACATCTTTATAAATATACTGCATCTTTATATTTATACTTCTTCTCTATATTTATACTGAATCTTTATATTTATTCTCCATCTTCATATTTAAACTGCATCTTTATATTTATACTGCATATTTAGCTAACCCTGTCACAGTGACAGACTCCATGTTTCCTGTCTGTTCAGAGGTCTGTTGTGGCATCACCATGGTAACTGTTGCTGCACATCAGACCAGGTCCGGAAGACGAGTGGTTCAGGCTCTCAGCTGATGTTACTGATGTTAAATACGTAAAACTGCTGAGTCATTCCTTTATTGATTTCACTAAACAAAAAAAAAAAACAAGCTGTCATCATGTTGTGGTCTGTTGCCATGGTCAGTTTCTGGTCAGGGGCACTTGTGTCTCACTTCCTGCTCCACCTTGTTTCCCTCCAGGTTTAGCTCCTCCTCCTGATGACAACAATAATCTAGCTCCACCCTCACCTCCACCATGGCTGACAGGAAGCTCTCAGGTGTAACAGGTGTGTCAGGTGTAGCTCCTCCTCTGTCTTCACCTCCTCAACAGAATGGGAAGATCAGGGGGACGACGCCCAAGTACTCACCATCCCACCACAACGGTAGTCTGGGAGCCGGTCTGGGAACCAGTCTCAGCGACACCAGTGCTGCTGCCTCCACCTCCCCCCTCAAGACCCTCAGAACCCTAGGAGGGCTGATGAGTCCTGCACCAGGTCATGGTCCCGAAGGCAACTCCAGCAGGCCCAGAGGTCAAAGTCCGGGTTCGGCTCTGAGCTCCAGAACCAGAACTTCACGGAGCAATGTGAGTTCTTCAGAGAACGACCCTCATCCCTTGTGGTGACAGCAGAGTGCTATGCTCTGCGTCTGTCATCAGCTGCTTGTTAGTGAAATGGATCTTGGGAATTGTTTTGATGAGAACGTGATGTTCTCAGCAGAAACTGAGTCCTGTATGCCAACCTGGTTGCTCCCTGTGTTGTTGTTGTAGCGGCGCAGCAGCCAGCAGGAGGAGCCGGAGGCTTTGTTGGACCTGATCCTGGAGTGTCAGGGTCAGAGACTGGAGGACCAGAGAGCCAGCCTCAGCCTGCTGCCGGACCCAGGACCATCTGCTATGTGTGGGGCCTGCAGTCCAGACCAGGCCGGCCTGCCTGGTCTGGATTTCTACTACATGCTGATCCAGTACCAGGTACCAGCTCTGACGTCACCTTACAGAGTCACATGTGACTGACATAACATCAGGCAGGGTCTGTGGGTGTGTGTGCGTGTGTGTTTCTGTGCGTGTGTCCGTGTGTGTTGCCGTTTGTGTGCATGTGTGTGTGTGTGTGCGCGTGTCCGTGTGTGTGTGTGCAGTGTTGGGGAAACTACTTTGCAAGCGTAGCTTGTAAAACTACATGTAGTTCAGCCTGGCAGTAGTTTGAACAAACTACATTTCTACCCCTGGAGAAATGTAGTTTGTAAAACTACTGCTAATTTAACTCAGCTTTAAATAAATCAACATATGCTGTATGTGAAACAAAATTTAATAGCCTACAAAAAATTCACATGTCAGAAGAAATATGCCTCTGAACTTGAGAGGGAAAAGTCGAAAAAAGTCAAAATTATTGTTGTTTTCGGCTTGCAGAGCTCACATGTGAACACGTAGGTCATGCCTGTAGATGCATCTATATCCAACATGTACATGTTCAAATATGGCCGTGGTTGGGCTGGCGTGTTCGGGGGCTCATCGGTGGTAGCGGGAAGGTTGTCCATGATGTGCTTGTGCCATATGAACACTGCCTTCATAGCACAAAGACCCACCCACTCTGTGAAGCATTTGAGTGCTGCCAGGGCGAGCCAATCAGAGGCAGTGTTGGCTTGGCATATCACAACATGTTTCATGCCTTTTTTCAAAGAAAAATAAAATAAAATTTATGTTATATAGTTCTTTTGTAAATAAAAAATATTTCATGTTATTTGTCAGAATTGTAGTTTTTAAATTGAGTTTTTAAACTACAAAAAATTACCCAAAAAGTAGTTGAATTACTTGACGCAGCGCGATATATGAATGTAATTTAACTACCAGCAAGTCTCCCTGACCTGTCTGTCTCTCTGACCTGTCTGTCTCTCTGACCTGTCTGTCTCTCTGACCTGTCTCTCTCTTTCTCTGACCTGTCTGTCTCTCTGACCTGTCTCTCTCTCTCTGACCTGTCTGTCTCTCTGACCTGTCTGTCTCTCTGACCTGTCTCTCTCTCTCTCTCTCTCTGACCTGTCTGTCTCTCTGACCTGTCTCTCTCTCTCTCTGACCTGTCTGGCTCTCTGACCTGTCTCTCTCTCTCTCTGACCTGTCCTGTCTCCCTGACTTGTCTCTCTCTCTGACCTGTCTCTCTCTCTCTCTGACCTGTCTGGCTCTCTGACCTGTCTCTCTCTCTCTCTGACCTGTCTGTCTCCCTGACTTGTCTCTCTCTCTGACCTGTCTCTCTCTCTCTCTGACCTGTCCGTCTCTCTGACCTGTCTGTCTCTCTGACCTGTCTGGCTCTCTGACCTGTCTCTCTCTCTCTCTCTGACCTGTCTGTCTCTCTGACCTGTCTGTCTTTCTGACCTGTCTGTCTCTCTGACCTGTCTGTCTCTCTGACCTGTCTGTCTTTCTCTGACCTGTCTGTCTCTCTGACCTGTCTCTCTCTCTCTGACCTGTCTGTCTCTCTGACCTGTCTGTCTCTCTGACCTGTCTGGCTCTCTGACCTGTCTCTCTCTCTCTCTGACCTGTCTGTCTCCCTGACCTGTCTCTCTCTCTGACCTGTCTCTCTCTCTCTCTGACCTGTCCGTCTCCCTGACCTGTCTGTCTCTCTGACCTGTCTGTCTCTCTGACCTGTCTCTCTCTTTCTCTGACCTGTCTGTCTCTCTGACCTGTCTCTCTCTCTCTCTGACCTGTCTGTCTCTCTGACCTGTCTGTCTCTCTGACCTGTCTCTCTCTCTCTCTCTCTCTGACCTGTCTGTCTCTCTGACCTGTCTCTCTCTCTCTCTGACCTGTCTGGCTCTCTGACCTGTCTCTCTCTCTCTCTGACCTGTCTGTCTCCCTGACTTGTCTCTCTCTCTGACCTGTCTCTCTCTCTCTCTGACCTGTCTGGCTCTCTGACCTGTCTCTCTCTCTCTCTGACCTGTCTGTCTCCCTGACTTGTCTCTCTCTCTGACCTGTCTCTCTCTCTCTCTGACCTGTCCGTCTCTCTGACCTGTCTGTCTCTCTGACCTGTCTGGCTCTCTGACCTGTCTCTCTCTCTCTCTCTGACCTGTCTGTCTCTCTGACCTGTCTGTCTTTCTGACCTGTCTGTCTCTCTGACCTGTCTGTCTCTCTGACCTGTCTGTCTTTCTCTGACCTGTCTGTCTCTCTGACCTGTCTCTCTCTCTCTGACCTGTCTGTCTCTCTGACCTGTCTGTCTCTCTGACCTGTCTGGCTCTCTGACCTGTCTCTCTCTCTCTCTGACCTGTCTGTCTCCCTGACCTGTCTCTCTCTCTGACCTGTCTCTCTCTCTCTCTGACCTGTCTGGCTCTCTGACCTGTCTCTCTCTCTGACCTGTCTGTCTCTTTCTCTCTGACCTGTCTGTCTCTCTGACCTGTCTGTCTTTCTCTGACCTGTCTGTCTCTCTGACCTGTCTCTCTCTCTCTCTGACCTGTCTGTCTCCCTGACCTGTCTCTCTCTCTGACCTGTCTCTCTCTCTCTCTGACCTGTCCGTCTCTCTGACCTGTCTGGCTCTCTGACCTGTCTCTCTCTCTGACCTGTCTGTCTCTTTCTCTCTGACCTGTCTGTCTCTCTGACCTGTCTTTCTGCAGTCGGACCGGATGGACGATCAGAGGTGTTCTCTTCCTGACATTGATGATGTCGTTCAGGAGGACTTCTTCTCATTGGTCCAGAGAGTTCAGTCGAGAAGGATCGACGAGCAGCGAGCTTCACTTCAAACACACACCGCCGACTCTGCCCACCATCATCATCATCATAACCATCATCATCATCAATGATGAAGACGAGAGTCTTTCAATGTTTTCAGTACTGTGCTGTTGTCAGCCTGTTGCTGTGGAAACGTGACCGAAGCTGATGATGTCACCTGCAGGTCTGACCTGGGACCAATCGGAGGCTCACTGTGGAGCCTGTAAACATTTATGTTAATGAAGAAGACTTAAGCTCATCTTTATCACGCCTGTTGGTTTTTATTTGATCCCACAGACTGAATCAGAAACGATCAATCAGTTAAATATTAACAATAGCCGTTAATAGTCGTTAACATTAATAATATTTTAACATCTGTGAATTCTTCTTTTCTCTGTCTGGAAACATTTTCTTGAAGCGAAACATCTCTGGTGTTCAGCTGCTCACCACCAGGTGACCTCCACCAGGTGACCTCCACCAGGTGACCTCCATCAGACTGAGACGTCTGAGTTTGATTCATCTGACAGATTAGAACATGAATACAATCCTGCAGCAGATCTAAAGAGTTCTGCTAAGGAACTCTGAATATAAACAGACTAAGGTGTTCAGTTAGGCTCTGGTTCTGGTTCTGGTTCTGTTTTCTTCAGTTCATTTAAAGAACTGACATTTAAAACCCAGCACATGTAAAGAATCTATACGTTGTTGTTTCAGCAATGAAGAACTTCTGAAATGCTCTGACTGTGAAACAAAGTGAGAACCAACATCCTCTAGTTTGTTCCAGGTTCATGTTCTGTGTAGAACCAGGTCTCAGGTGGTTCCTGTAGTTTAAAGGTTCCGTGAAGGTGGAACAATAAGACATGAACACATGTTCCAACAATGTCATTGATGATCAGGCGACCCCTCTTGGTCCTGAACCACATGTCGAGAAACGGAAGATGATCCAACAGGAACCAAAACCGATCCAGGTCCATAACTGATCTGGGTCCAGTCTGATCCAGGTCGAGAACTGAACCTGGTCCAGCACTGATCCAGGTCCAGTCTGATCCAGGTCCAGGTCTGTGTCTAACTTGTTGTGTAAATGAATCTTAACAGTAAAATCCGATTTTAACAACCTCAGATTCAGTTTCCTGTTTTCATTTCAGGTCTTTAACAAACTGACGAGTTTAATTTAAAGTGTTTAACATTTTTATTTAATTTCTATTGATTTATCCCATTCACAGACAGCTGAAACTTGTGTTTTTCTATAAAAGCTAAAAACATCAGCGGTTACTGGTTACATGGTTACTGCAAGTTCAGGGTACTACACCTTGTGACAACCAGGATTTCAACACTGTATTGCTGCACCTGTACCGGAAACACCGATTTACACAGCCTGCACTAAGATTTTGTGTTTGCATTGTTCTCTTTGGGTCGGGTCGGGGCGGGGCGGGCGTGGCGGGTCATTGTGTTGGGTGTACATATTTTGGTGTGCAACCTTGTGAGGTTAGACAAAAGACACAAAACTTGAATGATCTTCAATGAAAACTTGGCTGGCACCTCTAAACAAAATAAGAGAAACTCAAATGAAACAAAGAGTCGTCTGTTCCTCTGAATGTATTATTGCAGATGCAGACTTTAATCTCTTTATATTTAAACCAGTTTGATTTATAATTGCAGTTTAGCTCTTAAAATACTAATAATAAATAAAGTAATGAGCAGTAAATGAGCTGCAGGAGCCGCAGCGTGACATCAGACAGAACACGGTTCCAAGGATCAGAGAACTCAGTCAGAGTGAGTCCTCTGTGTTCCGCTCTTTGAAGCATCCCGCGCATGCGCTACTAGAAAACAGGAAGTAAACAACCAGTGTCGCTTCCAGCCCGCGTGCAGCAGCAGAGGGGACGGTGAGTGTTCAAACCGGTTGAATGTTCATGTTCAGAACCGGGACCAGAACCGGGACCAGAACCAGAATTCAGAGCGTATGTTTACATGTTGTTTAATGTGTTCACCACGTGACTATCAGCAGCATTAACGAACTAACTGACAAACCAGCAGGACGGACGCCATGTTAGCGTCAACACAACTGTTCGGTCTGATTTAAAGACGTCCAGCGAGGCAGATCTGTCTCTTCAATCATGAGCAAGCACCAACAATGATCGATTCTGATCGACTTTTCCTCAATTGTTAGTATCAGACGCGTGGTCATGGTGACGTCAGATCGCTGCTTGTTGCCATGTTCGCGAGGCCAAGAGCCATCAAAACAAAATGTGATCCAGTAACCAGCTGATAATACTTCTGTTATTGATCAGTGAACGTATCTTTAGATTAAAGCCCACATGATTATTAATCAAAAGAGTTCTGTCACCTCGTCCTACACTGGATTTATATCATCAGGTTATTATAAATAAACGGAATTATAACTCTGTGAACTGAAGATGTTCTGTTCTCCTCCATGTGAACCACAGCAAACTGTCTCCACCTCAGTGAGTCATTCATCAACACAAAACAACACCAGCGCCTGAACACAACACAACACATCACCAGCACCTGAACACATCACCAGCAGTCCTCCCTCAAATGGATACTGAACTCATGTCAGGAAATGTGCAGGAAACCTGAGAGAAAGAGATTTTTAAAGTCAGTGATCAGCTCTCGGTGCTTTTGTAGCTTCTAACTGAATCTGTTTAGTTTCTCTCGTCCTGTTTGTTCTCATGTGCTGTGTTTTACTGTTTAATAACAGCAGCCTTTAATTGTGAGGGAGTTACAGTAAATGAAATGCGTTTGTAACTGAATCGGTGGTGCAACTTTGTTAGCAGTGATTACTTGTAGGTTCTGTGGCGAAAGAAACGAGAGCATTACATTAGTGGTTTAAGACTACAATCAGGTAGACCAGCTGTGGTGGAAATGGAGAATTGCATGCAACTATTATTACTATTATTTTTATTATTATTACATAACACCAAGTCCAAAAACAATAACAACAGAAGCTTACCTGAGTGTTTGCAGACACCTCCTGCTCCTCCGGCCATGCCAATTCAAACTGAGGAGAGCCAGGCCAGCAGACGTGATGGAAAAATGGTAATGGTGTCAGACCTGGTCCAGTCTGAACCTGCTCAGACCGATGTTTGATTCTTGTCTTGCAGCTTCAACGACAAACTGATCAACAAGATCGAGTCTGCACATACTTCTCCATCACTTCTTTCGATCATGAAACTTGCAGACTCCGTCACTCCTTTCCATCAGAAGAAGAGGAGGAGGTCAGTTAGTCTGGAAAAATGTCCTCCGCCTATCGACATTGAAACACCTGAGAGAGTAGCGAAGAAGAAAAAGAAACACAAGAGTGAGAAAGAGGAGGTCCGGCCTCCTCGTCCTCCCGGTGATGAAGGCACGAGCAGTCTGAAGGAGGAGGAAGAAACACAGGTTGATGTAGAGACCTGCAAAACAAAAAAGAAGAAGAAAAGTCACAAGAAGGCGCCGAGCGAGAAGAGTATCATCATGATTACAGACTCCAACAGCAGAGAAACTGACTCCTCGGTTTCCATGGAAACCACTAACACAGCGATAAAGGTAAAAAAGAAAAACAAGAAGAAGGGAGGTGGGAGTGTGATGTCACAGGAAAGAGAGACTTTGGGTGAGAAGAAGAAGAAGAAGAGAAAAGAAGAGAGGAGGATGGAGAACATGAGAGAATGGAAGAAGACAGGAAGAGGAGGAGTAAAGACGAAGAAAAGAAGAACAGCTGAAGAAGAAGATCAGTGAGTTTGTTTTATTAGTATTTTCACATAGAAGGAGCAGCGACGGAAACATCAACATGATATAGTGACAAAAAACTTGAACGTCAAAGTTATTAAATATTTTAAATACATTTTTAACATTTAAATAAAGTTTTAATATTTTCAATAAAGCTTTGAATGCAGTGTTTCTCTGGTCCAATCAGAACGCAGTATTAACAGTGTATCTCCTGTGTTGTCAGGTTGGACTCGGCATTGTTGGAGGAGCTTCAGGAGTTTGTTCCCGATGTCAAGAACAAATCAATCGATCAGATCAATAAACTGCTGAGATATGATCTGCACCGCTTCAAGACCTTCAAACAACAAGGTACTAATACTGCACACAGCCTGGTACTAATACTGCACACAGCCAGGTACTAATACTGCACACAGCCTGGTACTAATACTGCACACAGCCTGGTACTAATACTGCACACAGCCAGGTACTAATACTGCACACAGCCTGGTACTAATACTGCACACAGCCAGGTACTAATACTGCACACAGCCTGGTACTAATACTGCACACAGCCTGGTACTAATACTGCACACAGCCTGGTACTAATACTGCACACAGCCAGATACTAATACTGCACACAGCCAGGTACTAATACTGCACACAGCCTGGTACTAATACTGCACACAGCCTGGTACTAATACTGCACACAGCCAGGTACTAATACTGCACACAGCCTGATACTAATACTGCACACAGCCTGGTACTAATACTGCACACAGCCTGGTACTAATACTGCACACAGCCTGGTACTAATACTGCACACAGCCTGGTACTAATACTGCACACAGCCTGGTACTAATACTGCACACAGCCTGGTACTAATACTGCACACAGCCTGGTACTAATACTGCACACAGCCAGGTACTAATACTGCACACAGCCAGATACTAATACTGCACACAGCCTGGTACTAATACTGCACACAGCCAGGTACTAATACTGCACACAGCCTGATACTAATACTGCACACAGCCAGGTACTAATACTGCACACAGCCAGGTACTAATACTGCACACAGCCAGGTACTAATACTGCACACAGCCAGGTACTAATACTGCACACAGCCAGGTACTAATACTGCACACAGCCTGGTACTAATACTGCACACAGCCTGGTACTAATACTGCACACAGCCTGGTACTAATACTGCACACAGCCTGGTACTAATACTGCACACAGCCAGGTACTAATACTGCACACAGCCTGGTACTAATACTGCACACAGCCAGGTACTAATACTGCACACAGCCAGGTACTAATACTGCACACAGCCTGGTACTAATACTGCACACAGCCTGGTACTAATACTGCACACAGCCTGGTACTAATACTGCACACAGCCTGGTACTAATACTGCACACAGCCTGGTACTAATACTGCACACAGCCTGGTACTAATACTGCACACAGCCTGGTACTAATACTGCACACAGCCTGGTGCTAATACTGCACACAGCCTGGTGCTAATACTACACACAGCCTGGTACTAATACTGCACACAGCCTGGTACTAATACTGCACACAGCCTGGTACTAATACTGCACACAGCCTGATACTAATACTGCACACAGCCTGGTACTAATACTGCACACAGCCTGGTACTAATACTGCACACAGCCTGGTACTAATACTGCACACAGCCTGGTACTAATACTGCACACAGCCTGGTACTAATACTGCACACAGCCTGGTACTAATACTGCACACAGCCTGGTACTAATACTGCACACAGCCATGGTACTAATACTGCACACAGCCTGGTACTAATACTGCACACAGCCTGGTACTAATACTGCACACAGCCTGGTACTAATACTGCACACAGCCAGGTACTAATACTGCACACAGCCTGGTACTAATACTGCACACAGCCTGGTACTAATACTGCACACAGCCTGGTACTAATACTGCACACAGCCAGGTACTAATACTGCACACAGCCTGGTACTAATACTGCACACAGCCAGGTACTAATACTGCACACAGCCAGGTACTAATACTGCACACAGCCTGGTACTAATACTGCACACAGCCTGGTACTCATACTGCACACAGCCTGGTACTAATACTGGCACACAGCCTGGATACTAATACTGCACACAGCCATGGTACTAATACTGCACACAGCCTGGTACTAATACTGCACACAGCCTGGTACTAATACTGCACACAGCCTGGTACTAATACTGCACACAGCCTGGTACTAATACTGCACACAGCCAGGTACTAATACTGCACACAGCCTGGTACTAATACTGCACACAGCCTGGTACTAATACTGCACACAGCCTGGTACTAATACTGCACACAGCCTGGTACTAATACTGCACACAGCCTGGTACTAATACTGCACACAGCCTGGTACTAATACTGCACACAGCCTGGTACTAATACTGCACACAGCCTGGTACTAATACTGCACACAGCCTGGTACTAATACTGCACACAGCCTGTACTAATACTGCACACAGCCTGGTACTAATACTGCACACAGCCTGGTACTAATACTGCACACAGCCTGGTACTAATACTGCACACAGCCTGGTACTAATACTGCACACAGCCTGGTACTAATACTGCACACAGCCTGGTACTAATACTGCACACAGCCTGGTACTAATACTGCACACAGCCTGGTACTAATACTGCACACAGCCTGGTACTAATACTGCACACAGCCTGGTACTAATACTGCACACAGCCTGGTACTAATACTGCACACAGCCTGGTACTAATACTGCACACAGCCAGGTACTAATACTGCACACAGCCAGGTACTAATACTGCACACAGCCTGGTACTAATACTGCACACAGCCAGGGTACTAATACTGGCACACAGCCTGGTACTAATACTGCACACAGCCAGGTACTAATACTGCACACAGCCGGGTACTAATACTGCACACAGCCTGGTACTAATACTGCACACAGCCAGGTCTATACTGCACACAGCCTGGTACTAATACTGCACACAGCCTGGTACTAATACTGCACACAGCCAGGTACTAATACTGCACACAGCCATGGTACTAATACTTGCACACAGCCTGGTACTAATACTGCACACAGCCAGGTACTAATACTGCACACAGCCTGGTACTAATACTGCACACAGCCTGATACTAATACTGCACACAGCCAGGTACTAATACTGCACACAGCCTGGTACTAATACTGCACACAGCCTGGTACTAATACTGCACACAGCCTGGTACTAATACTGCACACAGCCTGGTACTAATACTGCACACAGCCTGGTACTAATACTGCACACAGCCTGGTACTAATACTGCACACAGCCTGGTACTAATACTGCACACAGCCAGGTACTAATACTGCACACAGCCTGGTACTAATACTGCACACAGCCTGGTACTAATACTGCACACAGCCTGGTACTAATACTGCACACAGCCTGGTACTAATACTGCACACAGCCAGGTACAAATACTGCACACAGCCAAGTACTAATACTGCACACAGCCAGATACTAATACTGCACACAGCCTGGTACTAATACTGCACACAGCCAGGTACTAATACTGCACACAGCCTGGTACTAATACTGCACACAGCCTGGTACTAATACTGCACACAGCCTGGTACTAATACTGCACACAGCCTGGTACTAATACTGCACACAGCCTGGTACTAATACTGCACACAGCCAGGTACTAATACTGCACACAGCCAGGTACTAATACTGCACACAGCCTGGTACTAATACTGCACACAGCCAGGTACTAATACTGCACACAGCCAGGTACAAATACTGCACACAGCCAGGTACTAATACTGCACACAGCCTGGTACTAATACTGCACACAGCCAGGTACTAATACTGCACACAGCCAGGTACTAATACTGCACACAGCCAGGTACTAATACTGCACACAGCCTGGTACTAATACTGCACACAGCCAGGTACTAATACTGCACACAGCCTGGTACTAATACTGCACACAGCCTGGTACTAATACTGCACACAGCCTGGTACTAATACTGCACACAGCCAGGTACTAATACTGCACACAGCCTGGTACTAATACTGCACACAGCCTGGTACTAATACTGCACACAGCCTGGTACTAATACTGCACACAGCCTGGTACTAATACTGCACACAGCCAGGTACTAATACTGCACACAGCCTGGTACTAATACTGCACACAGCCAGGTACTAATACTGCACACAGCCTGGTACTAATACTGCACACAGCCAGGTACTAATACTGCACACAGCCTGGTACTAATACTGCACACAGCCTGGTACTAATACTGCACACAGCCTGGTACTAATACTGCACACAGCCTGGTACTAATACTGCAACACAGCCTGGTACTAATACTGCACACAGCCTGGTACTAATACTGCACACAGCCTGGTACTAATACTGCACACAGCCTGGTACTAATACTGCACACAGCCAGGTACTAATACTGCACACAGCCAGGTACTAATACTGCACACAGCCTGGTACTAATACTGCACACAGCCTGGTACTAATACTGCACACAGCCTGGTACTAATACTGCACACAGCCTGGTACTAATACTGCACACAGCCAGGTACTAATACTGCACACAGCCTGGTACTAATACTGCACACAGCCTGGTACTAATACTGCACACAGCCAGGTACTAATACTGCACACAGCCTGGTACTAATACTGCACACAGCCAGATACTAATACTGCACACAGCCTGGTACTAATACTGCACACAGCCTGGTACTAATACTGCACACAGCCTGGTACTAATACTGCACACAGCCAGGTACTAATACTGCACACAGCCTGGTACTAATACTGCACACAGCCTGGTACTAATACTGCACACAGCCTGGTACTAATACTGCACACAGCCTGGTACTAATACTGCACACAGCCTGGTACTAATACTGCACACAGCCAGGTACTAATACTGCACACAGCCTGGTACTAATACTGCACACAGCCAGGTACTAATACTGCACACAGCCTGGTACTAATACTGCACACAGCCAGGTACTAATACTGCACACAGCCTGGTACTAATACTGCACACAGCCAGGTACTAATACTGCACACAGCCTGGTCTGGTACTAATACTGCACACAGCCTGGTACTAATACTGCACACAGCCTGGTACTAATACTGCACACAGCCTGGTACTAATACTGCACACAGCCTGGTACTAATACTGCACACAGGCCTGGTACTAATACTGCACACAGCCAGGTACTAATACTGCACACAGCCTGGTACTAATACTGCACACAGCCTGGTACTAATACTGCACACAGCCAGGTACTAATACTGCACACAGCCAGGTACTAATACTGCACACAGCCAGGTACTAATACTGCACACAGGCTGGTACTAATACTGCACAGCCTGGTACTAATACTGCACACAGCCTGGTACTAATACTGCACAAAGCCAGGAGGCTGATATCCACCTGTTGTGGTCGTCTAGGTGTGCCTCTGCGTCGGGGGCGGTGCTCTCAGGAGGAGAATCAGATGATCAGACAGAACGTGGCAGACTTCCTCATGCTGACAGGGATCAGCTCGGCCAATCAGCTTCTGTTTCCTAAGAGGTTCAAAGAGCAGGAGGCAGAGATCAAGAGGTTGAGGGCACGACATCACTTCCTGGAGAGGATTGGTATGTAAACAATCATCATCATCATCAAAAGTGATGACTGAGGTACACGTGACAGTCCTGCTGAGCAAGCTGTCTGTCTGTCTGTCTGTCTCTCCAGCTGAGGGGATCCCCCGGTCCTGTCAGCAGGTTTACACTCGAGCCAAGAAGATTTTTGATGAGAGTAACCACATGGGAAGGTCAGAGGTCAAAGTTGACTTAAATCTGTTTCTGTTCTTAGACAAGAACCCTCTGTATCTTTAGGTCATATCTGCAGAACCTCCTGTATGTTTGCATTTTAACTGTAGATCCCCCTATATCTTTACATGTCAGCTGCAGAATCATCATGTTTATGTTCTACCTGTGGGTGTTCTCTGTAAGGTTCTCCGAGGAGGAAATGCATTCTCTGGTGAAGTTACAGAACCTCCATGGTAACGACTGGAAAACGATCTCGGAGAAGATGGGCCGCAGCGTCTACGCTTTACAGAAGCGCTTCGCCAGCATCGGTAAAAACTGAGGTTCTCTCAGGTTCTGTTAGAACTCATCACCTGTGATTAGAACATGACAACACTTCAGACATGCTCACAGTGATGAAGTTACTGCAGCTGTCAGAGTCAGACTTTATTGATCAGTGATCAATAAGTTCTGATCAACATGCACATGAACAATCACAGTGTGTATGACCTGTCTTACACCCGAGTGGGTCTGTTTGGGTCTGTGCAGCTAAAGGTCATGGTTCTTGGAGTCCAGATGAAGTGTCCAGGTTAAAGCAGGCTCTGAAGGCTCACTTGGAGGTTCTGATCCAGCAAAGTCCTGCAGGCTCTGGTCTAAGCAGAGACCAGCTGTGTAACAACCTGCCCTGGAAGGAGATCAGTCTGCAAGTCGGGACCAGATCCTGGGTCCAGTGTCGACTCAAGTGGTCAGTACACTTGCTGGGTCTGGTACTTGTATGGTACTGGATATAACTATTTGTGATACTAGTACTGATATCACAACACAACATGTTTTACTGTGTGTGTTTGTTTCAGGTTCTCCATCCTGAAGTGTAAACTGTCGTCAGCTGGCAGCACCTTCAACAGAGGAGCTGAAGGACTTCAGGCTAAAATCCACCTGATCAACACGTAAGTTCGGGACACACATGACGCACCTGATCCACAACACACCTGTGTGATTTACAGCATAGAAACCACGTGTAAAGGTTTGTGGTCACTGTGTTGGATACTGATGATGTTTCTTTGGTGTATAACTTCAGTGATGTTTGAATGTCAGTTACATTAAAGAGCTTTAATATAAATATAACATATGTTTTGTGTCTGTAGATTAAAGGTAAAGGTAAAGTTAAGATCTTTATTTTAAGTGTTTTAACATTCTAAATTCTTCATTAATAATTTTTTTTCACTCACATTAAAGGATCTCTGACTGCAAATCAGTCCCTCCAGAAAAACGCGATTATACGATTGCATAATTCAATGCATAATCAGGCAAAGGCTGCATATTTATGCGGGGGCTGCACTTTTTCAAATACTCTGCACTTTCGCTGCATAAATTGCCGATTTCCGCGCAAAATATGCATATATATATACATATATACATATATATATATATATATATATATATATATGCATTTTCATTGCAAAAAAGTCACATATTTCAGCAGAAAGTTGAAAAATGTTGCGTTTACTTCACACAAGAGCAGCCATCTTCCCCTGTTGTCATGGGAACGTTATGAAGTGACGTAATTACACAACATGAACATCGTCGAAAAGCTGCAAACCCCGTGACGAAGCCTGCAAATCAGTCTCATTTGCCAACAAAAAATGATACTAGTTTCAAAAACCTTACAGTTGTAAGTATATTAGTAGTTTGTAAATTTACCTTACAGTAAGAGAAGCACTTTGTGCATTGGAAGCACTTATTTTAACAGAAGATGTCTGTTTTGTACAGCTGCCTCTGTAAAACAGGAACATTTTATTTTTGTTTTATTTTATTTATTCATTTTTACAGAAGTTATAGCATGTTTCTTTTGTAAAGCTACAGAACTTGTTTGACTCAACAGTGTTTTGTAAGTTTGAGCCATGTGTTTATTAAGGTCTGAAATAAAACAAGCTGAGAACTAAAATATTCCTCTCTGTGATGTAGTGAGCTGCTTATCATAGGAAGTAATAAGAAATGACTCTTTACGTTAAGGTAGTAGCCTAGTGAGAACAGGGTGTTGGAGGAATCACTTTTTTTTCTCTTTTTCATCAAACCGCAGTTTTTGCAAGTTCCCGCAATTTCATTGCAAAAAATTGCATAAATATCCCGCATATTCCATCGTATTTTTTAGGAAAACGTGCCGCATAATCAAGGATTTTTGCCCACAACAATCACAAAAAACTCTTTCTGGAAGGACTGGTAAATGTATTGATGTTTGTTCTAATAAATCTTGGTACCAGAATCCAGCAGCAACATTAGAACAACAGCAGGAACATTAATAACATTGTGTTTCAGGTTGTACAACATGCGAGTGGAGGACGCAGCGGACATCGACTGGGACGAGGTGGCGAACACTGTCGGGTAAGGTCAAAGGTCAATCTGTTGTTAGAGGCTTCAGTCAGCTGGTAAGCTTGTGGAAATAAACAAACTTTATTGTGTTGTTTTACAGTCAAGTGACTCCGGTGTGTGTTCAGAAGAGTTTCCACAGACTGAAAGTCTCTCGAGTTCCCAACTGGACCAGTATATCCTACGGAGGTCAGTACATCTATCTACTGAAACCAGCTTCTGTTTCTATTTGGTATGTGTCTAACATGAAACCGACTTCAGAATGTGTGCAACTTCTTGTTCCTGTTTGCGCAGACATCATTGACTTCCTGCAGCTCAGAGTCGTTCCTGTGCTCAAGGAGAAACTGCAGAACAGAGAGGAGGTGCAGCAGGAGCAGCAGGAGGACAGCTACCTGCTGTCTGATGTCATCAGCTGTCAGGATGAGGACGAGGACTTCCTGGAGCTGGACAACAGCCAGCTGACCTCCGGCCGGTCAGGAAGAACTGTTCATTAAAACAGAGCAGGCCCCGCCCCTGCTTCAATGTGATTGGCTGTGTCAAGAGAATGGACTTACTTCCTGTCTACGCTGGACTGAAATGGGAAGCAGATTGAGTCCTGACAGGAAGTGGCTTTTATTTTGAAGGTCCTGATGGCCTAATGTTTCTGTATCAAATGTTTGATAACCCTAACCCTGTATAAACAACAGATTGATAACTGATCAGTTTAAAGTGACATTAAGATTTTAGTTGATTTGTTTAAAAAAGTAAATAATGAACAGTTTGAAACTTAATTATGAATCGATTATCTCCAAACATCAGTTAAATGTTTTCGGTTTTCAATTTTACAAATAAGATCAGAGATAGTTTTGATCAGCTCATCTGTAATCAATCAACAGTTAAATGAATATTCAGTAAACAGATAAGCTGCATTAATTAATGAGTCAAGTCTTCATTAAATCATAGTACATCAACTGACTTCATGTTAGAGACTAAATTTAAAATATCAAATTCCTCCATTTAAATCAACCAAATAATTAATTGTATATTTTGATGGATTTTGTGGCTGAAAACAAAAATTCCGACTGCAGATTTAAAAAGTTTAAACATTTATCAACAGTTTTAATGAACTTGTTCACACTCATCTTTAAACATAAATGAGATCATAAAGAATGTCTTCATGTTGATATTGATCAGTTCTGAATCAGCTGCTTTAACATCAAGCGTCACATGTCCTGCAGTCCCTCGGCAGCAGAGGATTGTGGGTAGTGTATTTCTCAGCGGTTAGTGACAGCCTGCAGGCTGCTCGTCCTCTTCATGATGTTCGGCACGAACAGAAGTCCTGACGCTCGCTCGATCGTTTCTATGGGAACCAGGAAACGCTCCAGAGGAACCCGTTCATCGATTGGCTCGTTTGGTAAGACATACGACCGGAGCTCAACCCCCCTGCCGTCTGTTTGCTCCAGGATCAGCACCTGAGGAGACGCAGGATGACGACATCATCATCGTCGTCACCATCATCATCAGAATCATCATCAGGCAGGTGAACTCACCTTGAAGAAGTGTGTCGGCACGGCAACATGGTTTTGTCCTATCACCTGATATCGAACGTAAAGCTTCCC
>NC_044191.1:37916587-38001587 GCF_900880675.1 Sparus aurata | reverse complement strand
AGGAAGTTATTGACCAGAAACAATCAGAATGTGTTTATTAAGATTAAAACCATCAGACTGAATCAAGCTGGAGACATAGACATCAGCTGTTGTTATCGTGTTGTTACACTGGGTCATTAAAAGGGAGATAAAGTGTTAATGAGTCTATTACATTGATTATTACATGTTATTTTCATGTTGACAGTGGTCACAGCGGCTGTAAATTCTTCCCTGTGATAATCCCCCATTTTCAACATTTTATTGCCTCAGGTACAAACTTTGACTTTCATGTGAGTGACGGCGATCAGTAGTCGATAGCACAGCAGCGCTCTTCAACTCCGTGAAACAAAGCAGCTGATCAGCTGAATGATGATGACACATCTTGTTCTAATAGGAAACAGGCTCAGCTCCTCGATGATATCATCGGTGGGCATGACCCCGGGTCAGTGGGCGTGGTCAGCAGATGGTGGAGGAGATCAAACTGAGGGTCAGCAGGTAAAGGTGTGATGTCAGAGAGGAGGCGGAGCCCTCAGCGCCTTCAGGGCAACCGCTAGTCTTCAGACAGATGCTCTTCTCGCAGAACAAACCTGCACATATGACATCATCACACAACTTAGCTGCGACATCATCTTCCCCACACATCATTTGAGCTGTGAGATCTTCAAGGTGTTTGTTTACCTGTAAAGTTTTCCGGACACATGCAGCGCTGGAAGTCGATGCAGGTTCCTCCGTTCTGACAAATCAAACGCTCCTCGTCACACATGTTAACTGAGGGGACAGTCACATTATGTATTGATTATTGTAACATCACTGATAACATGATACCAGGTCACTGAAGCCCTGTGTACCTGTGCAGCTGGCTCCACCTCCTCTCCAGGTGTATCCAGGGAGACAGGAGTCACAGCGCCGTCCTGAGGCTCCAGGTTTACACTGACAGAGCCCCGAATCCGAGCAGTGAGGAGACAGACTCCTTTCCATGTCACAGTCACACTCTGAGGACACAAGAGTCATCTTCATCATCATCATCATCACTATCACCATCATCATTATCATCGTTCTGCACGGTTCAGAACGTGGCGGCAGATCAGAAATGTAATTTGGCCTGAAACCATTAATTCATTGCTTCATTACCCAACAGCAGGATTTGGATTTGGATTTCATTCTTTGACTGACAGGAAACCAGTGTAAAGATCTAAGGAGTGATGTGATCTACTGTTTGGTTCTTGTTAGGACTCGAGCAGCAGCTGGTTCTGAATCAGCTGCAGCTGTCTGATGGATTTTTTAGAGAGTTCTGTCAAGACCGTTACAGTACATTTACATTTGGAACATTTAGCAGACGCTTTTGTCCAAAGCGACTAAGTATATTCGTTATAAGGAATGAATCACAAAAAAAGAATCACAACAACAAAACACACACCATTGATAAAGTAAAAAAGAAAAGTAGTCGAGTCCGCTGAGGGTAAATGCATGGATGTGAAAGTTTCTCCAAATCCTGCAGAGACACAAGTCCTCTCATATGGATATATTCTCCAGGTCACAGCAGGCTGACTTTGTGACTGTCTTATTGTGGCTGCTGAAGTTCTGGTTTGAGTCCAGGATCACATGGAGGGTTCTGGCTCGGTTTGGTTTCCAACATTACAGACTGAAGCTGGGCAGAGACTGTTAGTCGTTCTTCCTCGGCTCCAAAATCAATTATTTTAGTCTGATCTTTGTTTAACTGAAGAAAACTCAGTTCAGTGCCTCTACTCAGCATTTGTATGGGATGATAGTCTGCTGGTGATGAGTTAGATAAATGTGTGCAGTGTCCAACATAACATTTTTTTCTCACTGGCCCGCTTGGCCAGCAGATTCGACTTTTACTGGCCCCATGTGTAATTTTAGTGGCCCAGCCATGAAAAAATGAAAATAACAATAAAAAAAAAAGACTTGTTTATTTATTGAAATTGTTCCCATTTAATTGTTTAGAGAGTCTGTCCCCGCAAAATCGGTATGATCTGGCAATGATGGCAAAAAGTAATAGGGGTTTGCTTAATAACAAGTATTAAAATTTCAAAATTGAAATTACAACATATTTAGTATTTTGAGATGTATCATTTCTCTCACTCCTATAATTCTGTTATCATTTTTCAGGTGATTGATGTTCTGAAAGCACTGTACAAACAGTACCATTATTATTATTACGCTGTTACTGTGATGATAAATGACACTTAAATATTGAATCTGTGTCTATAATAACCACACCCTGACATGTAAATGTGACATCTGTCTTGATTCATTTAATTTAACTTAAAATATGGACAACTGACTGCATAATATATGAATCAGAAACAGAAATGCTTTACAGCAGCTCCCATTCAAAGTCAAGAATATGCAGAAAAATAGTAGTTATAATAATAATAAACTATTTATATGCTGCATATTTATAATAGAAGCCTACTGCAATGGTACTTTTTTTTTTTACCATTAAATGTTATTTTATACATTATCATATTCTATAATGTTCTGTCATGGAGTACATCACTTCACTGCTAACAGAAAAGAAAGGAGCTCACTGCCAGTTGCAGCTTCTTATCGTGATCTGCAGTCTTTGTTAATTTTTTGTCATGACTGTTATAATTAGTACCCATCAAAAATCACAGTTACATGTCAGGATGTGGTTATTATAGACATATTCAATATTTAACTGTCACGTATCATCACAGTAACAGCGTTACATACATTAGCAGCTGTAAACACATAAAAACATTATAAAACACATCATGTGGTCCCCTTTAAACGCTGGGTGCAGGTGTATATTTTGGTAAATAACCGCCGGTTCCAAATAAATGCCGTGTCTAATTTATTTTGAAAAAACATCAAGGAAGAAGACGTGACCACTGACACTGCACGTTTTTCTTCTTCGCCTTTTTTCACGTGTTGTGCCCAGAAGGATGCCAGAGAATTCACAGAGAAGCTGGAGAAGTTTGTGACATTTTCATCCTGGATTTTTGTGAGGAGGAAATTAAACGCCTGTCCCAAATAAACACCTGGTCTGTTAAATGATTGAAACAAATAAGCCGGTCAGTCCCAAAGCCGGTGTCATGTTTGAAGCAGCAACAGGAGAGGGAGGAGAGGAGAGAGGAGGCAGCTGCAGCGAGCGCAGACTCAGAGCGGCCAGAGAAACTGAGTGACTGTAGTGAGGCTGCGGATAAACGGCAGAAAAAGTGTGCCGGAAACTGCCGGAAACACTTCACAATACATTACGTCGTCGCAGTTCAGCCAGGTATACTGATCCCTCCACCTCGGGAGAAATCCCCTTTTCCTCCTCTCGGACTCGTAGCACTCCTTCGCCAACATTTTTCCGAATCACTTTCCCGCATTTCCCGCATGCATTCTAGCGAATCACGATTGTCATACAGGCAGTGACTGGCCAATCACTGTAATCAGTGTAATCAGCGATTGGTCCGGGCCAGTGACTGACCAATCGACATGCCCTGCACCTACTTTTACTGGCCCCGGGCCAGCGGGCCATGGGTTATGTCGATTGTCCTGTGTGTGTGTCGTCTGCGCACCCATGGTAACATATCTTATTGTTTTCCATTATCTGAGCTAGAAGAAGCATGTAAATGTTAGACAGCAGAAGCCCCAGAATGGAGCCCTGTGGGACTCCGTTTGTCATTTCCTCGTCTCAGATGTTTAGTTACCTAAAGACACAAAGTAATATCTATCAGTTTTAAAACCAATGTATTGCTGTACTGTAGAGTCCCACCCAGTTTTCCAGTTGGTCCAATAGTATATTGTGGTCAACCGTGTCAAATGGTCATCATCACCATCTTTTCTTAATTTAGTTTTAAATATTTGTACTAATTTGTTTATCCACCAGGTGGCAGCAGAGTTTGACTAATGTGTGGTTGTCATCGCTGTGTGTGTGTGTGTGTGTGTGTGTGTGTGTGTGTGTGTGTGTGTGTGTTTGTGTATGTGCTACTCACCGATACAAACGTTCTCGTTGTCCAGTGGCAGCGAGGCGTTTCTATAGTAACCAAGGCGACAGGACTGGCAGCTCTGACCTCGCGTGTTGTGTTTACAGCTCACACATGTGACCACGTTGAGGAAGTCGATATAGCTGCAGCGGTTGGAGTGACTGTTACACTCACAGTCTGACACACACACACACACACACACACACACGTGAGGTCAGTTAAGACACAAACTTATTTTCCCCCTTGACATGAAGAAATATTAAAATCTGCCCCTTATTAAAAACTGAATTAATTCTATTTGTGATTGTGATTTTTAATCAGAAACATATTCTGGATAATTGTCGGACGTTGGACGGTTGTATTTTCTGTTTAGACAGAAAAAAGGGGTGTCAAAATATTTCCTTTCTTGACATTTAGTGAGTTTATTTTGTTGACTTATTAGACTCAGTAGTGAACTGGCTGCTTTAACATCTCCAGCTGAAACTACAGGCTGTCAGACTATCACCTCTGAACTACAGAATGGTGTCAGGGGCAAGCTGGTTAGCATGCTAACTTCAGTAGAACTCAGAACATCTTTGCAAGAACGTTAATACTGTTGTTTCTTTACACTGTTCATAATGTTAGTTCAATTGTCACATGTTTTAAAATGACAGATCTTACAAACCGCCTCCTAAACAAATCTCCAACCACTGTTCATAACTCCGCCCATGTAGCATTATGGGTGAAAGCAAACATACAGACAAGTGAGACAGGTAGAACAAACAAACACTGATGAAGACGCCAGCAGAGACCTGAACACTGTGGAAGGTTACATCATCGAGTTTGTTTGTGTCTTATATTTTTACTGTTGACCTGTAACCCTGACAGTGACTTGTCCATGGGGGAGGAGTCTAATGTTTCAGAAAATCTGATGTGAAATTCGGACTACAACTCAGTTTGTGTGGCCTGCCAATGAATACAGGAGGGAGGAGTCATATACAGGTAAACAAGTCAGATGGTCAGAGTTGGTCTTACCCTGGAAGGTGACGTAGGCGATTTTGGACAGCTGACTGAACTTTGGCCCTCCTGGAATCAGAATCTTCTGGGTCGCTTTGGACACAAAACAAGGTGTGTAACCATGGCAACGGGCAGGTAGCAGCAGAGGTCATCAGACTTAAGCAATGCTGCTGAACTTCTCAGGCCAAGTCATTGGAGGAACTTTTACCATTTGTTGTATAAACACTTTGAGATCCCTAATTTTCAAGAGGGTCTCTTACTAGTAGCTCCACTGCTACTACTACTGCGCCTATTGTTACTGTTACTATTACTACACCTGCAGCTGCTGTTACCAATGCTGGCCAGCAGGTGGCAAGTCTACTACTGTTCATACATGTTATACCTTTTTTCTCGTAGCCTTTGTCATCTTTCTCCTTCCCGCCTTCCTCTTTAGTTTTTTTTTTTGTTTCCTCCTTGGCCTCAGTGGCTGTTTGGTTGAACAGAAATGGAACTGATTTTAATTTGCATGAAAATATGAATTACCAGTTATTTGAGTACAGTTTGATAGATCAACATGTGAAGCTGCTGATCTGATAGGTTGTCAAATCTCTATAGGTTTTAAGCTTTTTCAAAAAGACATCTGGGCTTCATTTGTGTTGTGGTTCCTCATTTACTCTACCAGTTGACATGTTTAATTTAATTCCCCATGTGTTACATTGAGATCCTGCAAAACACAGAAGCTACTTTTCATCTGAAAGGACACGTTTCATCAGGAGGGTTTAATTGATCTGATTACCTTTATCATGTGCTTTTAATACATTTGCACAGACTTGATACGTGCTTCACTTCAGTTATCTATTACAGTGAACATGACTCACTGATGTAGAAACTGTTCTGTGTTGACTCAGTTTATAGCACCCAGACGTATTTGGACAAAATGTTGTCCTCAGCTCCAGCTGAGGAAGACCAAAATATGTGGTTGAAAGCTTTGAAGACAACAATTAAGTTGCGCCTTCTGCTAGGAATCTTATGGCAAAATGCCTTTGCTAAAGTCAGCTATGAATCTCAAACTCAACCAAGATGTAAAAGTACATTTTCAAGAATTACTGAATGTGCAGCCAAGGTTCTTAAATAAATTGTGTATGATATTATATTCTGACCAATCATGGACTCATTCTGTACCTTTCTCCTTTTTTTCCTCTGTCTTCTCTTGTTTTGAGTCTCTCTTTTCATCGGACTCTGATACTCCTGCTGGTCCACCAGCAGCTGAATCCTCTCCAGATGACTTTCCTTCCATTGTAGCTGCTGAAGAATCAACTGCTTGGGAAGAATCAAGTCTAGAATCTAGACCAGGGCTTCCACTGTCTGGTGCAGAGGAATCAGTTCTGGTTGATTGCATTTCATCATTTCCTGTCACCTCTGTATCTGGCCCTACTGAGACAGAATCCAGTCCAGAATCCACTGAATTTGATCCAGTAGCATCAACAGATCCACGGGAATCATCTGGAAGGTTCCCAGGATCACTAACAGGCACTGGTCCAGAATCTTGTCGAGATTCAACTGAATTTGGATCATCCGGGAAAGGGAAGGTGAAGTCCACAGGGGCAAAATCACCAGAAGGTTCCGAACGATTTAAGGTGGTGGAGCTTGTGTCTGGTACAGCATCACCTTCTCCTCCTTCAGAAGAAGGCAACAAGGACTCTACAGAAGCATCAGGACGAGATACTTCAGGAGGTGCTCCATCAGGAGAAGGTACATCGATAAGTGTGCCTGGGATCCTAGAGGAGGGTGCTTTTAGAGGAACACCTGGAGGAGGCACATCAGGAAGAGGTGCATCAGGAAGAGGTATGTCTGGAGGAGGTACACCAGGAGGTACACTAGGAGGTACATCTGGACGAGGTACATCTGGAGGAGGTATTTCGGAAGGAGGCAAATCAGGAGAAGGTACATCTAGAGGAGGTACATCAGGAGAAGATATATTAGGAGGAGGTACATCTAGAGGAGGTACATCAGTAGAAGTTATATCAGGAGGAGGGACTTCAGGAGGTATATCAGGAGAAGGTACATCTGGAAGAGCCTCATCAGGACGAGGGACATTGGAAGGTGGTATATCAGGAGGAGATACAACAGAGGTAGGTACATCTGGAAGAGATTCATCAGGTGGAGGTATGTCAGGAAGAGGTACACCAGCAGAAGCTTCATCAGGAGGAGGTATATCAGGAGTTAGTACACCAGGAGAAGCTTCATCAGGAGGAGGTACATCAGGAGTTAATACACCAGGAGGAGATTCATCAGGTACACCAGGAGGAGGTATAGTCATCTGAGTGTCTGGAGGAACATCAGGAGAAGTTGTGTCAGTTCCTGCTGTAAATGAAGTATCTCCAGCCTGATTGGTTGTGACTGACAAAGTTGATTGAGTGTCTCCTGATGGAGCCCCGTCATTAGTTTGGGTTAATACTGGGATCGATGCTGTTGTTGGTGCTCCGGTTGATGTTGTTGGTGTTCCGGTTGCTGTTGTAGTACCATCAGCAGATAGGGTTGTACTGGTGATCATGTTGTCAGTACCAGTGTCAGAGAAGGTGGCGTCAGTGCTGTCTGGTGAGGAGGTGGAGTCAGAGGATGGAGTCACTGGGTCAGAAATAGACACCTCAGAGTCAGTGCTTGGGCCTGGAATAGTGAAGCTGTTGGTACTTGTCGAACTGATGCTTATAGTGGTACTGGTGGTGTCTGGTACTGTAGGGACTAGTTTGCCTACAGTCTCCAGATCTGGTCTGCTGGATGGAGCTGTGTTGGCTGTAGGTCCTGCTGCACTGCTAAAGTCTGGAAATGCATCAGAGCCTGCAGTAATAACAGTACTACTGAAAGTAGTAAAAACTGTAGTACTGGTGTCAATAGCTGTCGAGTCTAAACCAGCTTTAGAAAAATCACCGGTATCACTAGTACTAATAATGTAAGTTGTAGAGTAAGTATCCATCATGGTAGTGCGGGTAGTAAGAACATTGTTAGTGCTAAATACAGGGATATCAGTAGTTATTTCTGCAGTAGTAATACTCCATGTGTCAGAGGTAGTAGAATCACTGGCTGAAATAGCACTTGCTGTGCTTGTAGGAGCTGCATCAGAAGTCATTGTGTACATAAAAATAGCACTAGTTTGGTCAGTAGAGGCAGTCAAATAAGTGCCAATTGTAGACACAGTGTTAGTAGTAGCAATAGTAGTAATGTCAGTCACTCCATTTGATGAGGCAGATGGTCTGTCTGGTGCTGCTGAGTTAGAGTCACCATCCGCTGTCAGAGAAGAAGAGTTGTGTCTTTAGTGAAGCTCAGCTCTCCGTTCTCTATAGAACATGACTGAACTCTGCAGAACATTCAGCACTGGGAGCTTTTCAGTTCACTCAAATGTGAGTAGGAAGAATCTCAGAAACCCTCTCCTGTACCCTTAGCCCGACGGTAGACCCCAAATGATATGTGTTGTGAGATGATAAAGTGTCATTCTGCTCATCTGACTGTTGAAAACTGATAATTTCACTGTAGAGAGTGAAGGATCCTGATCCACCTGTTGGTCGGAACCCTGACCGGCTGGCACATGCTGACGATATCAAACACTGTGCTTGTTCTCTTTGGTGGACTCATCACCTGTGTGTGGAACACCTAAATTCTCAAAACAACAGTTATTTTAGAGTCTATCAGTGCTGCCACTTCACCTGTTCAGAGCCAGAAACCCAGCCAACCAATCAGATGGTAGTAATAAAGTAAAAACACCCAGTGCTGTTCTGCAGAGACCTTTACTGGACTCTAATGTTTCTGTGATCAAATCCACACACTGCTGGACTGTTGCTCATTCAGATCAAGATTTTTACTTTTTTTTTAAAGATTTTTTCTTTATTAAACAGTAGACAGATAGGAAATATGGGAGAGAGAGGGGGATGTGACATGCAGCAAAGGACCTCCGGCCGGAATCGAACCGGGGTCGGCTGCGTATATGGCATGTGCTCTAACCACTCGACCACCTGCGCGCCCAAGATTTTTAGTTTTGTTGCAGGCTCAGTTTGAGCAGAATGTTGGTGAACTTTCATATGCTTGCAAAGCTAAATATCAACTTTCTCCTGAGATACTTTGTGACCCCATTTGAACAGAGTTATGTGGATTTAGTCACTGTTACATCTACTACTGTGTTCTACCATGTTCTAACGTGTTCTACCACTCTACTCTTCTACCCTGTGATTGTTCTGATCACTGTTGCATCTTTTCAGATTCCTATGGTTCCTTAAAACTCTGTTAACCAAACCGGCATTTTACCCAAAAAACTCAGTTTCATTGTTGGATATATTCAGTTAACACTGAAAAGAGGCATAAAATGTTGGAACCTGTTCTGAAATGACGGAAAAAGTGTAATCTATTCCATCTGTTTATTGGTTATGTAAAGATGCAGGCATTTATATCTAATGTGTCCGAAGGTAAACGGGCTGAATGTGTATGTTGTGTTTGTCTCTATATGTCCTGTGTGTTTCAAAATGAGGCTGATTACTGTGATCCTGACAAAATGTGTGCATGTGTGCGTGTTAAGTGATTGACCGGTTAAACAGGCTAGAACAGATTAAACACACACACCATCTGTTGTTGTGTTAATGATGGATTAACGTTCAGACTTCCCTCCCAGAATGCACCCTGATATTTAACTCACTCACTGATGCGATCATCATGTGAACAATTATTTAAAAAGTATCAATACTTTCTCCTGAATTTAACTAACTGACCAACTAACTATTAATCTAACTAGCTCTCTATTTTGTACCGACATGAGTGAGAATGATGAAATTACATACAAAACTTTTATTATTCTATCAGAAAAAGCAGAAATGTTTGAAATAAAAAATAATCAATTGAAAGGAAAAATGTGGTATCCCATGATGCAACACTGACCACATTACTCTAATTGGTCTGCCTGAGTGTGGAGACAGGTGAACAGCTGAGCGGACAGACAGGTGAGCAGACAGACAGACGAACAGGTGAACTGTACTTACTAGCTGCCATTTCTGCTGCTTCACCTGGAGAGGACACAACATGTGATTGAAAAATACTTAAAAGATCTCCACTGCTGTTTCAGACATGGTGAGGGGCTGTCTCAAGCAACCGTTCTCTCTCCCTCCGTTCCCCAGCAGCAGCAGAGTGCAGGACAAGGTGGTTATTCAGTGTAATGTTATTCTGATTAATTGATCTTTTATCTGACTGACTTTGTGACAGTTTGAATCTATGACTCAACGACTACAATATTCTCTAAACTATATACTGTAAATACTCAAGACTATATTATATTGTAGCATATACACCAATCAGGCATAACATTATGACCACTCACAGTTGAAGTGAATAACACTGATTATCTTTTCGTCATGCCACCTGTTAGTGGGTGGGATATATTAGTCAGCAAGTGAACATGTTGTCCTCAAAGTTGATGTGTTAGAAGCAGGAATAATGGGAAAGTGTAAGGATTTGAGTGAGTTTGACAAGGGCCAAATTGTGATGGCTAGACGACTGGGTCAGAGCATCTCCAAAACTGCAACTCTTGTGGGGTGTTCCTGGTCTGCAGTGGTCAGTATCTATTAAAAGCGGTCCAAGGAAGGAACAGTGGTGAACCAGTGACAGGGTCATGGGGCGGCCAAGGCTCAGTGAAGAACATGGGTAGTGAAGGCTGGCCCGTGTGGTCCGATCCAACAGACGAGCTACAGTTGCTCAAATTGCTGAAGAAATTAATGCTGGTTCTTATAGAAAGGTGTAAGAACACACAGTGAATTGCAGTTTGTAGTGTAAGGGGCTGCATAGCCGCAGACCAGTTAGAGCCCGTTGTGACCCCTGTTCACCACCAAAAGCAGCAACAATGGGCACGTGAGCATCAGCACTGGACCAAGGAGCAATGGAAAAGGCTGGCCTGGTCTGATGAATCATGTTTTCTTTTACGTCACGTGAATGGACGGGTGTGTGTACGTCGCCTACCTGGGGAACACATGGCACCAGGATGCACTATGGGAAGAAGGCAAGCTGACAAAGGCAGTGTGATGCTTTGGGTAATGTTCTGCTGGGAAACCTCGGTTCCTGCCATCCATGTGGATGTGACTCTGACACGTACCATCTACCTCAGCATTCTTGCAGACCATGAACACCCTTTCATGGAAACGGTTTTCCCTGATGGCTGTGGCCTCTTTCAGCAGGATAATGTGCCACAAAGCAAAAATGGTTCAGGATGGTTTGAGGAGCACAACAACAAGTTTGAGGTGTTGACCTGGCCTCTAAATCCCCCAGATCTCAATCCAATCGAGCATCTGCAAACAAGTCCAAACCATGGAGGCCCCACCTTGCAACTTACAGGATTTAAAGGATCTGCTGCTGACATCTTGGTGCCAAATACCACAGCACTCCTTCAGGGGTCGAGTGGAGTCCATGCCTCAACAGGTCAGGGCTTTTTTGACAGCAAAAGGAGGACCAACACAATATTAGGTAGGTAGTCATAATGTTATGCCTGATTAATATATACTTTCTAGAAACTCTATAGAGGCTCCTTTGTGACCAATATGACATTAGCAGCAATGTTAAAACTGAGATTTTAAGAGAGCTCTGAGAAGCTTCCCTTCCTTCAGCAGATGAAAACAAACTGTAAAGAGAGATGATCAGTGTGTGTGTGTTTGTGTGTGGGTCTGTGTGTGTTCAGGTACGTACAGGTGTTGGCGGTGCCTTTGGCCAGGGGTAGGTAAGATCCTGGTCTCCAGCTGCGGGGATTGAAGCCTTGGCTGCAGCGCTCACAGTCCTGTCCAGTTGTGTTGTGGTCACAGTCGCACTGCAACGTTGCATCACGTAACACACACTGAGATGCATGGAGGTTACACTTACACCTGCATGAAACATACACAGAAAAACACAAATGCACATCAGTCCTGTTGTACCTTAGCTGGTTGTTAGCGGTTGTAGATGGCTGTTCAGAGGTGTAGCTGGCTGTTGGGTGTAGCTGGCTGTTAGCAAGTGTAGCTGGCTGATAGCAGGTGTAGCTGGTTGTTAGAAGGTGTCGCTAACTGGTAGCAGCAGTAGCTGGCTACTGGCTTTAGATATTATTTACCTGGCAGGTACATCAATGTTGGAGATAGCGTAGAAGTACTTAAGCAGGTTGTCTCTCTGGACATAGGTCCCTCCCAGTGCTGGGCGGAGGAGTCTCAGGCGGAGGTTGGTGAAGGTGAAGAAGTCTCTCAGACCCTTCATCGTCTCCATCCGGGTGTACAGGGCATCCATGTTGATCAACTTTGGACCTGCAAACACTCCAAACCGAGCGCGCACCTCGAACACCACGACCTTCTCTTCCTGTTGGTCAAACAGGTAACATGCTTTCAGCCATTGGTAAAGCACAGTCAGGTATGACCAGGTAGGTCAGGTATGATGAGCTCCGGTCAGGTATGATCCGGTCTTGTCAGGTATGATTAGGTATTATCAGGTATGATCATGTATGATCAGGTATGATCAGGTAGGTCAGCTATGATCAGGTAGGTCAGGTGTAGTCAGGCTATGATGTAAATGTATCATGAGTTTTATCTGCTTCCCAGTATGATCAGTATTGGGTCCAATTACCCACCTTTGCTCCGACCCAGCGGGAGTACTGCTCAGTACAGATGACCCGGGTCAAGTTACTCGGTGCTAAATCAGAGACCTGTTTCGGAGACATGCCAAAGGCTTCCAGACAGTCGTCAGCGTAGTATTGATACGGCTGCCACGTTAGCCCTGAAACACAAACACATGATCAATAACAGCAATCATCACTTGATTATCAGTCATCACTACACACAGTCTTGGCGCCCTCGTGGCTCAGCACTGGACCCAGTCCGGTTCTTGGTGGAACTGATGCTGAGGTCTGTATTTGAAACTTAATGTAACTAACAGGAATTGACACAACACAGGAAACATGATGGTCTGTTCAGATGTCATCAGCACCTGGTATTAACATGTGATCGATATCTGGAAATTAATATCTGATCATGAGTCTTTCCTGGTATTGACAAGTGATCAATGCCATTATCTCTCGTCATCATCACAGATTGTGATCAGATCTCAGATGATGATGCTGATGTAGTCATTCATTAACTCTGTGTTGCTACAACTGCTCAAGTCAAACCTATACAAATCAAATCTAGTTAAAGTGAAAATGGTCGACAGGTTCAGTCTATTAATAGCTCGTATTCATTTTCTTTGCAGAGTCAGAGTGGCTGAAGAGACGATCTGAGATCAATAAAAGGTTAGATCTGTTGGCTGTGGTGCTAATGAGGCTGAAGGTAATCACAGCCAGTGGAGAAGGTACTGCTCAGTTACACCTGTCAGTCGTGTGACTGTTTGTCTTCAAGGTCACAAGACCTGAGAATCTTCATGAACTCTGCTTATCTTTCCTCCTGAAAGGCCTGTCTGTAGCTTTTAAGGATAGCTTTACTGACAGGAAGAGGCAGAGTCAGGTGACCTTTTCCTTCTGAATGTTCGGTGTCATCAACATCTGTCGAGCATGCATGTGATCATTTACTGATAAGTAACTTTAGAGTTATTGATCCAAAGATATCTGATACAGATCACATGACAATACTAGCTGATATTCGATTGGCTGACCCTCTCCAGCTTTCTGCCCCCCACTGACAAATCACCTTTGTCCAGAGATTTCTCGAGCACCATGCTCGTTGGTCGGCCATACTCGAAGGTGACGATGATGTCATCAACCACCTCCAGACTCTTATTCCAAGAGAGTGTGATGTTGGCCAATAGGGGCTCAGGATACCTGGACCATGTGACTGTCTGCCAGTAGGTGATTAGTCCTCCCCGCTCCCTGTCTCCCATCAGCTGTGGAGGGTGAGACAGGTCTGGGCTGGACGCATCACACTCATCGCTGCACAGGTATGGGTTCTCCTGCAGAACAGCAAACAACAGAACCCTGTGTATTTAAAGTCACAGTGGAAAATGTATGAGATTATTTGATCTTTTACAACATTCTGATGGTTGAAATGTCTCATTGGTTCAGTCGCTAACACTTTCTATGAGGCCCACGTCTATAATGCATTATAACTTCGGCTGTCAAACGATTATTTTTTTTAATCACGATTAATCGCATTTTGTCCATAGTTAACTCGCGATTAATCGCAAATTAATTGCAATTTTTTTGACATTCTTCTCTGTTCTAAATGTACCTTAATGTATTTTTTCATGTTCTTAATACTTTCAACAAGATAAGAAAGTGGAAATATGCTTGCTTTATGAAAATGTTTATTCAACACTTAAAATCATGCAGAAAAATAAAAGGCTCAAAAAATATCCCATTACCCTAAATGGGATCAAAACATGGTGATGTCTGCTTTTGACGAGGAGGGGGGGCGGTGGGCTCTCTGCATCTGCCGTGTGTTTGGCTTGCAAATAATATTTGAGACTCGACGTACTTCAATGGTAACTCATTTCATGTCGACAGTACGTGCAGATAACTTTTGTCCAATGGACCGAACCATCTGGCAGTGTTTTGAAAGTGAATTTGCCGTTCATAAGTCCTTTCTCCATTTACTTTAACTTTCGCTTTTCAGTCCACCGTGTTTTTCCTGAACGCCAACCCTGCTTCTTCTTCTTCTGATTCCCTTTCTTATTCTTCTGCCACTCTCTGTATCAAGACTACATGTGCCACCGATGGCCGTAAATCAAACAATGCGCGTATCTTTTTTTTTTAATACCGAGCGTTAATTGCGCGTTAAAAAAATTAATGGCGTTAAGAGGATGTTGCGTTAACGAGTTATTAACGCGCCAACTTTGACAGCCCTAATTATAACACATTATGAACATACTTATGTGTTATAATGCATCAACAGTGCTGTACAGAACACATGTTAAAAAGTCCAACTTTACAGCCCAAATTATTCAGATTGCTTCAGCTCCACCCACACTCTTCCTCTTTGCCCTGTTTTAGATTAGTCTATTGGTGACATCACAGAGACTACGTCCATGTTTTTTATCTCTGTAAGTGGGTTACAAGCTGTATGTAGTGCATTTGTGAGATGGAGCACCAACCGTATGTAGTGCATATGTGAGGCGGGGCACCAACCGTATGTAGTGCATATGTGAGGCCGAGCACCAACCGTATGTAGTGCATATGTGAGGCGGAGCACCAACCGTATGTA
The DNA here is from genome assembly GCF_900880675.1 of Sparus aurata. NCBI lineage: Eukaryota > Metazoa > Chordata > Actinopteri > Spariformes > Sparidae > Sparus > Sparus aurata. The sequence continues at coordinate 37,986,502 of NC_044191.1, read as the reverse complement.
GTGCATATGTGAGGACGGATGTGAGGCCGAGCACCAACCGTATGTAGTGCATATGTGAGGCGGAGCACCAACCGTATGTAGTGCATATGTGAGGCGGAGCACCAACTGTATGTAGTGCATATGTGAGGCGGAGCACCAACCATATGTAGTGCATATGTGAGGCCGAGCACCAACTGTATGTAGTGCATATGTGAGGCGGAGCACCAACTGTATGTAGTGCATATGTGAGGCGGAGCACCAACCGTATGTGGTGCATATGTGAGGTGAAGCACCATCTGTATGTGGTGCAGCACCAGCTGTATATGTTGGAGCTCCTGCTGTATGAGGTGGAACACCTGCTGTATGAGGTGGAACACCTGCTGTATGAGGTGGAGCACCCGCTGTATGAGGTGGAACACCTGCTGTATGAGGTGGAGCACCCGCTGTATGAGGTGGAACACCTGCTGTATGAGGTGGAACACTTGCTGTATGAGGTGGAGCACCTGCTGTATGAGGTGGGGCACCCGCTGTATGAGGTGGGGCACCCGCTGTATGAGGTGGAACACTTGCTGTATGAGGTGGGGCACCTGCTGTATGAGGTGGAGCACCTGCTGTATGAGGTGGAGCACCAGCTGTATATGTTGGAGCTCCTGCTGTATGAGGTGGAGCACTTGCTGTATGAGGTGGGGCACCTGCTGTATGAGGTGGAGCACCTGCTGTATGTGGTGCAGCACCAGCTGTATATGTTGGAGCTCCTGCTGTATGAGGTGGAGCACTTGCTGTATGAGGTGGGGCACCTGCTGTATGAGGTGGAGCACCTGCTGTAGGCAGCCACATGATCCAACACAGTTTAATGGAGAGAGATAGAGAGAGAGAAAGGGTGTGTGTGTGTGTGTGTGTCCCACTAACATACTTGTGCAGTGTGTGATGGATTAACACTGAAGTTAATCTTATCAATGTGTGAGAGGCTTATCTTTTGACTTTAGCTGCAGCTGCCAGCTGCTATAGTACAACTAATCTACAACTAAACATTTAACTAGCTGACTGTAACTGTAACTGACTTTAGCTGACTGTAACTTTTATTAACTGTAACTGACTAACTGTAACTAACTGTCACTGACTATAACTGTAACTAACTATAACTTACTGTAAATAACTGTAAATAACTAACTGACTATAACTGTAACTGACTCTAACTGTAACTGTCACTGACTCTAACTGTAACTCACTGTAACTGTTATTAACTGTAACTGACTGTAACTGTCACTAACTGTCACCGACTGTAACTGTAACTAACTGTCACTGACTATAACTGTAACTAACTATAACTTACTGAAAATAACTGTGTATAACTGTAACTTACTATAACTGTGACTGACTGTAACTGTAACTAACTGTAACTGACTATAACTGTAACTTACTGTAACTGACAACTGTCACGCATTGTAACTCACTGTAACTGTCTATATCTATAACTGATCGTAACTGTAACTGACTATAACTGTCACTAACTATAACTTACTGAAAATAACTGTGTATAACTGTAACTGACTATAACTGTAACTTACTGTAACTGACAACTGTCACGCATTGTAACTCACTGTAACTGTCTATATCTATAACTGATCGTAACTGTAACTGACTGTAACTGTAACTGTAACTGACTATAACTGTAACTGACTGTAACTGTAACTAACTGTCACTGACTATAACTGTAACTAACTATAACTTACTGTAAATAACTGTAAATAACTGTAACTGACTGTAACTGTAACTAACTGTCACTGACTATAACTGTAACTAACTATAACTTACTGTAACTTACTGTCACTGACTGAAACTGTTATTAACTGTAACTGACTGTAACTGTAACTCACTGTAACTGACTATAACTGTAACTGACTGTAACTGTAACTCACTGTAACTGACTATAACTGTAACTGACTGTAACTGTAACTCACTGTAACTGACTATAACTGTAACTGACTGTAACTCACTGTAACTGACTATAACTATAACTGATTGTAATTGTAACTAACTGTAACTGTAACTGACTGTAACTGACTATATCTAAAACTAACTGCAAGTTAAACTTATTAAAACAAACCTGTTACACCAAATGCATTTTACAGTCCGTCATTAATTTCCATCTGATCATAGAGATGCAGCATCATGAAACTGATGGTTTTATGTTCAGGTTCAACAAGCTGTGTAGTTGCTCATTAAATGGGGTCAAAGGTTAAATTCTTGTTGACATTATATTTTTGCTTTATTACATCTGTTGCGTTTATCAATAATTCAGAAATGTCTTTGGTTTCCCAAAGGAACAATTAACAGACAGCAGGAAGCGTGTGTGCATGTGTGTGTGTGTGTGTGTGTTCCTGAAATGATTGACAGGAGAGACTTTAATTTGTTTAACAGATCCCAGTATTGGCCTGAATATGAGACATATTGTAATGTGTACGTTATGATTGGAGACCATAAATCATGAGATATCTGTTCTGTCTCTGAATCCTACAGATGGTGATTATTATGGGTATTATGGGTAGAGTCTGTTAGAATCTGTTCAGTTGTTCCAGCTGAACCTGCAGGACTCTTTAAACAGCCTGAATCATCTGCTGGCACTGACTGACCATCATCAGTTCAAACTGATCAAAGAGTAAATGTGACTGATAGCTGACCTGAAGACAAGTTTGCACCTGAACGACACTTGACACAAATATAAACACAACACTTTTGTTTCTGCACGCTGTTTTCACAAGTTGAAGAATGGCAGATGTGAATGTGGTGGTCCTCAGGTGATGTGTTTACATGTGGTCTGTGATTGTGAGGCTGGATGGATGTACTAACAAACTCTCAGAAACAACTTTGGAGACAACTTGTTGTGTTGAACTTCACATTTAATCAACGAGGAGCAGCTGAGGTGGATGTTCCTTCCATCAGCATGTCAACTTCACATGTTACTATGAGCTGTCCAAACACATCTCCGTCATAATCATGCTATTGCTTTACAGTGTTTGTTAAGGTGTGTGTTCAGATGTGTGTTTGTGTGTTTAGGTGTGTGTTTGTGTCTTCAGGTGTGTTAAGGTGTGTGTTCAGATGTGTGTTTGTGTGTTCAGGTGTGTGTGACTGACCAGTGTGCAGAATCTCTCAGGTGGGTTTCCACAGGTGATTCCAGGGGGGTCAACTCTGATCTGCATCGCCTCCCTCATGTTGGCAGGTGGAGGCTGACAAGCGTAAAACTCCCATCCAGGCCCCGCCTCTGAGCCACGCAGAGACCGACACACATCAAACTGACCGCCAGTCTGACATCGGCCAAACACAGGCAGGAGAAGGAGGAGGAGGAGATGGGGGTGAAGATGAGACATGGTGGCCAGAGGGTCAGACAGACAGGAGGTTCATCAGGAGGTCAAAAGTACCTCACACATATTTATCTTGGGATTCAAACAGGTGCTTGTCATGGTGGCCAGCCAGTTATCTTCTTATCGCCATGGTTTCCAGGTGAAAATAATCCTGAGGATGCTCCACCCACCAACAGGCTGCAACAAAAACATTAGTGAAACCAGTGAAACCAGAAGCTCTGCCCCTTCAGTCTGCATCTATTTGTGTTCTGATATTCTGTCTCTCACCATACAATCTATTAAGTATCTGTACTGGAGCTTTTACTGCTGTGATATACTATTGTGATATACTACAGTGGTATATTACTGTGATATACTACTGTGATATACTACAGTGGTATATTACTGTGATATACTACTGTGATATACTACAATGGTATATTACTGTGATATACTGCAATGGTATATTACTGTGATATACTACTGTGATATACTACAGTGGTATATTACTGTGATATACTACAATGGTATATTACTGTGATATACTACTGTGATATACTACAGTGATATATTACTGTGATATACTACAGTGATATACTACAGTGGTATATTACTGTGATATACTACAGTGATATATTACTGTGATATACTACAGTGATATACTACAGTGGTATATTACTGTGATATACTACAGTGGTATATTACTTTGATATACTACTGTGATATACTACAGTGGCATTTTACTGTGATATACTAAAATGGTATATTACTGGGATATACTACTGTGATATACTACAGTGATATATTACTGTGATATACTACTGTGATATACTATTGTGGTATATTACTGTGATATACTACTGTGATATACTACAGTGGCATTTTACTGTGATATACTAAAATGGTATATTACTGGGATATACTACTGTGATATACTATTGTGGTATATTACTGTGATATACTACTGTGATATACTACAGTGGTATATTACTGTGATATACTACTGTGATATACTACAATGGTATATTACTGTGATATACTGCAATGGTATATTACTGTGATATACTACTGTGATATACTACAGTGGTATATTACTGTGATATACTACAATGGTATATTACTGTGATATACTACTGTGATATACTACAGTGATATATTACTGTGATATACTACAGTGATATACTACAGTGGTATATTACTGTGATATACTACAGTGATATATTACTGTGATATACTACAGTGATATACTACAGTGGTATATTACTGTGATATACTACAGTGGTATATTACTTTGATATACTACTGTGATATACTACAGTGGCATTTTACTGTGATATACTCAAATGGTATATTACTGGGATATACTACTGTGATATACTACAGTGATATATTACTGTGATATACTACTGTGATATACTATTGTGGTATATTACTGTGATATACTACTGTGATATACTACAGTGGCATTTTACTGTGATATACTAAAATGGTATATTACTGGGATATACTACTGTGATATACTATTGTGGTATATTACTGTGATATACTACTGTGATATACTACAGTGGCATTTTACTGTGATATACTATTGTGGTATATTACTGTGATATACTACTGTGATATACTACAGTGGCATTTTACTGTGATATACTAAAATGGTATATTACTGTGATATACTACTGTGATATACTACAGTGGTATATTACTGTGATATACTACTGTGATATACTACAGTGGTATATTACTGTGATATACTACTGTGATATACTACAGTGGTATATTACTGTGATATACTATTGTGATATACTATTGTGATATACTATTGTAATATATTAATGTGACATACTACTAACATAATATATGTCTGAATCTGTCTCTCTGTCTCTCTCTCTGTGTGTGTGTGTGTCTGTCTGTTGCTCTCTCTCTCGGTGTCTGACTGTCTGTCTCTTTGTTGTTTGTTTGCATCTGATCTGATGAAAACATGATTAAACTGAGACTCTGAGACTCGGCCGCTCCTCTTCTTCTCTGTCCTTATTAAAATGTTTGACCTCACAAACAACCTCCACTACTCACATGTTTCTCATCTTTTATCTCTGTGTTGTACACTCAGTGGCCACTTTATGAGGAACACACGTACAGTTTGTCTGTAAGTCTGACTTTCTGTTCACAGCTTTTCAGGACATTTAGATCAGGTAGTCAGAATATTAGAACCCCCTGAATGTGTTAAAGTCCAGTTAGTAATTAAACAAAAGTAACATCATCATAAACATCTTTAACATCACAAAGATTGTATATATGACGGACAATAAAGACTTTGTTAAAGTCATTTTATGACACAGAAGCTGAAACAAACTGAACAAGTGTTCCTAACAATGTGGCCAAACACAATTTCTGTTATCTCTTTACACAATACACCTGTCCATCTATATCCACCTGTCTGTCTGTATCTGTTCCTACCTGTCTGTTTCTATGTGTCTCTCTGTCTGGTGTTACTGATCTCTGTTTCTACCTGTCTCTCTGCTTGTCTCTCTTTCTGTTACCTGTTGTAGTGTTTCCTGTCTATCTATCAGTGAGTTACTCACCTGTCTGTCTGTCTGTCTGTCTGTCTGCAGTTTGCCTTTAGGTTGATTCTTGATGAGTGAACAAACAACAAATTGCAGATCGTCCTTCCTCTTCTTCTTCTGTTTTCTTTTTTTTAATCTTTTCTAATCTCCTCTGCTCTCCTCCTCTAGATAAACCTCAGAGCTCAACACCTCTCTTGCTCTCTCTCTCTCTCTCTCCCCACTGCAGATCTACCTCTCTCTCTCTCTCTCTCTCTCCACTGTCTCTCTCTCTCTCTCTCTCTCTCTCTCCACTGTCTCTCTCTCTCTCTCTCTCTCTCTCTCCACTGTCTCTCTCTCTCTCTCTCTCTCTCTCTCTCTCCACTGTCTCTCTCTCTCTCTCTCTCTCTCTCTCTCCACTGTCTCTCTCTCTCTCTCTCTCTCTCTCTCTCTCTCCACTGCGTCTCTCTGTCTCTCTCTCTCAATTTCAATTTCAATTTCAACAAGCTTTATTGGCATGACTGTGCTTCACAATATTGCCAAAGCGTACAGGATTACAGAGCAAGAATGTTACCAATAATAATGTTAACAATAATAATGATGCTAATAACAATAACAATAATAGCAATAATAACAACAATAGTAAACAGAATATCAGTGTGCAGGTAAGAACCCAGTCAGGATCAGCTGGTTCATGTGGAGGAAATCATGTCAGGTGTTGTTGTGCAGCTCGTCTCTTCTCCTGTGGCAGCATTCACAGATCTCGCTGCATCTACAGCAGTGCCAGTTTTTTCTCCCAGTAAATGTTGTAGTTTTTCTTGGTCTGATAGTTTGGGGAAGTCTGGGGTTGTACCTGTGATTTTAATGTATATCTGGGTTCTGATGTCTGTGAATGTGTCACAGTGCAACAGGAAGTGCTGCTCTGTCTCCACCTGTCTGTGTGGACAGAACCGACACAGCCGGTCCTCTCTGGACTGCCGGGTCTGTCTGTGTGGACAGAACCGACACAGCCGGTCCTCTCTGGACAGCCGGGTCTGTCCGTGTGGACAGAACCGACACAGCCGGTCCTCTCTGGACAGCCGGGTCTGTCCGTGTGGACAGAACCGACACAGCCGGTCCTCTCTGGACTGCCGGGTCTGTCCGTGTGGACAGAACCGACACAGCCGGTCCTCTCTGGACAGCCGGGTCTGTCCGTGTGGACAGAACCGACACAGCCGGTCCTCTCTGGACTGCCGGGTCTGTCCGTGTGGACAGAACCGACACAGCCGGTCCTCTCTGGACAGCCGGGTCTGTCTGTGTGGACAGAACCGACACAGCCGGTCCTCTCTGGACAGCCGGGTCTGTCCGTGTGGACAGAACCGACACAGCCGGTCCTCTCTGGACAGCCGGGTCTGTCCGTGTGGACAGAACCGACACAGCCGGTCCTCTCTGGACTGCCGGGTCTGTCCGTGTGGACAGAACCGACACAGCCGGTCCTCTCTGGACTGCCGGGTCTGTCCGTGTGGACAGAACCGACACAGCCGGTCCTCTCTGGACAGCCGGGTCTGCCTGTGTGGACAGAACCGACACAGCCGGTCCTCTCTGGACAGCCGGGTCTGTCCGTGTGGACAGAACCGACACAGCCGGTCCTCTCTGGACAGCCGGGTCTGTCTGTGTGGACAGAACCGACACAGCCGGTCCTCTCTGGACTGCCGGGTCTGTCTGTGTCTGCCGCTCTCTAAGGCCCGGCTGTGGTCGCTGAGTCTGTACATAGTCCAGGTTTTCCTCAGTCTCGGGTCAGTTACAGAGCTCAGATAATCTGCCATGGAGTATTGTCTGTTTAGGGTCAAACAGCATTGGAGTTTGCTTTGGGTTTTGGTTGCGGATGTCCAATAGTTGATGTAATTGTCTTTTTCTTGCTATAATTTGGTGGGGCTGGATGGTGTGAGGGCGGTCTTGGTGCCCGGTGCTGTTGGAGCTCAGCCTGTGGACCAGCTGGCTGAGGGGACTCCCTTCTTTGCTCTCCTCTTGGCATCGTAGGGCTTTGTAGTGGTAGGAGCTGGGCTCGCTGGCTCTGAGGTGTTGGTAGAACTTTATTGTTCTTTTTTGGATCTGAATTAAAAGGGGAAATTGGCCCAGTTCAGCTCTGCATCCGTTGTTGGGGGTGTTCCTGTGAACTCTGAGGATGCTTTTGCAGATCTCAGTGTGCAAGCTTTCCATTGGGTGTTTGTCCCATTTTTGGAAGTCTTGGTTCATGAGAGGGCCCCACACTTCACTACCATACAATACAACTGGTTCAATTATTGATTGAAATATTTTTATCCAGATTTTGACAGGTATGTCTATGTTTGAAGACTTCTTTATAGTCCAGAAAGCTCTTCTGCCTTTTTCTCAGAGATTCTTAATGGCCAGATTGAAATTTCCCGTCGATGTGATATTTAGTCCTAGATATGTGTAGCTGTGTGTGTGTTCTCTGTCTGTAGAGTCCAGGTGGAACCTGTGGGGATGTTTCTGACTCTTGCGTAGTTTCTGGAAGACCATGACTTTTGTCTTCTCCAGGTTAACGGTCAGGGCCCGGGTCTGACAGAACTTTTGCAGGTGATCTAGTTGCTTTTGTAGAGCCTCCTTTGATGGAGCGAGCAGTATTAGGTCATCTGCAAACAGTAAACATTTGACTTCTGTGTCAGAGAGGGTGAGACCAGGGATCTCTGACTCTTCCAGGGATTTGGCCAATTCGTCGATGTAAATGTTAAACAGGGTGGGGCTCACACACTCTCTGGTTCATGTGGAGGAAATCATGTCAGGTGTTGTGCAGCTCGTCTCTTCTCCTGTGGCAGCATTCACAGATCCTGCTGCATCTACAGCAGTGTTAGGGTTGTTCCTCAGGTTGTGGCATGCTGATGTATATTGGCAGTGATGTTGATAGGTTTTCAATGTAGTGAGTCCCCGGGACCCACAGGTGGTGAGTTGAGTGGGTCCCTGGGAAATTCAATGGGTCCCGACTCCCCAGTTAAAAAAATGTATTTCTTTCTTATATTATTCTCTTTCTTAAATGTTATTGAGTGTTAAACTCCTTTGATGGTGGTATGATATGGTTATAACAAACGGATATATTCATGTATGTTCAAAATGTATCTGAAATTAAACAAATAAAATTCCAAATCTGAAAAGTTTATTGCAAAACAACTGTCACAGTGGCATGACACTATAGCAACATAAATAGCACCAAAATAAATTACTAAAATTCAAATAATCTGCTGACCTGCAACAGGTTTTTTCTTTTTCTTTGGTGGCATTTTTGCGTTCTCCTTTTCCTGCTTACTTGAAAAAAAAGCGGGATCTCGTTGGAAGCGCGATGTATGCACAGACGCCGTTTGGGCATAACAAAATGGTGGCTGCCATTCAATGTAGTTTTCATCACCACCACCGGATTATGTTTTATTCATTCCATTACAGCACGTCCCCTAAACGTTAAAACATAATCGACAGAGCACAGCATCGAGCAGTGGAAACGTGGGTTTATTTACTATGAAGTTCGTATTTTTAATTGTTGAAATCAGAGGTGTAGCAAGCTTTTCAAAAGTGCGGGGGATGGATGTGGTGGTGGTGTTTTTTTAAAACAATTTTGGGTCGGGGGGGTGATGATAAATGACACTTAAATATTAAATCTGTGTCTATAATAGCCACACCCTGACATGTCAATGTGACATCTGTCTTGATTCGTTTAATTATAATATAATATAATATTTATAATAGAAGCCTACTGCAACTGTACTTTTTTTTTTACCATTAAATATTATTTTCTATACATTATCATATTTTATAATGTTCTGTCATGGACTATGTCACTTCACTGCTAACAGAAAAGAGAGCTGCTCACTGCCAGTTGCAGCTTCTTATCTTGATCTGCAGTCTCTGTTAATTTTTTGTCATGATTGTTATTATTAGTACTTAGATTATCAAAAATCACAGTTACATGTCAGGATGTGGTTATTATAGACAGATTAAATATTTAACTGTCATATGTCATCACAGTAACAGCGTTACATACATTAGCAGCTGTAAACACATAAAAACATTATAAAACACATCATGTGGTTTGGTGTCGACCTGTATACTGAACGTATCAGGAGTAATCAACGTTTATAATCATCAGAGAACGTTACAGACATTGTTTTTGGTTGCTCTCCGTTTCCAGAGAATTCACAGAGAAGCTGGAGAAGTTTGTGACATTTTCAACCCGGATTTTTGTGAGGAGGGAATTAAACGCCTGTCCAAATAAACGCCTGGTCTGTTAAGTGGTTGAGACAAATATACGCCCGGCTATTATTTGGTATTTTACGGTAGATCCCGCCTCATCAGCACAATGGCTGTGTCCAAATTCAGGGGTAGCATCCTTCAAGGACCCATCCTTCGCCGCCAGCAAAGACAGGGTCCTTCAGAGAGACCTGCAGGCCTCGTCAGCCTGTTGTGAAATGGGACGGTCTACCCTTCGCAGCATTTCCTGGTTGCGTCACCAGATGTTCCAGCTCCTACCCGCACCTCACTATTTCTGGTGAGTGACAAGAAGAGTAAAGTTTGACTGTCAGATCTGTTTGAGCTTCAGGAATTCCTTTTTAATCCTCCTGCTTGTGGAGGAAGAGGAGAAGTGGCTCTGGTTTATCTCCGGCTGAGAGGACCGTGGAGAGGTAAACCTGTTATTGAACCCACAGTAATGTTATTAATATTATCATTATTAGCTAGCTAACAGTTTGGGCTCATTAACATACAGATACATTATGTTAATGCTGACATATAAACTGCTGATCCCCACATATGGTTTTATTATGTTTTTAAAGGCATTGTATTTAAAATGTTTGGTAGATAGTTTTGTTAGTTGTAATGTATTATGATTATTATTATTATAATTAGAGTATGAAATTATAATTCTTGCCTCTTTCTTAAAACATTCTGAGTGACATGGCAGCCGTGGATGGAGTCAGAACTGCAGACCCAGTTGATGGAGGATGTGGTGGACAGAGGAGACTGGACCCCCAAACACCCTGAGTACCGACCCAGATGATGTCCCACTGACACCATCCAGCCCAGCAGCACTGCAGGGACTCCTGCTCAGCCTGTTACTGTACATCATCTGTGACTGTTTTAAAATTGTTTTTAATATAATTGTTTTTGGTAATAGTTAATAATAATCTGTAAATAGTTATTTATGCTGTAATTTTGTAAATAGTTGTAAATGTTAAGACCTTAATAATAAAAGAAAACATTCAATCCCTTGTTGTCCCTGAAAAGTAGCACTTGATGCAGTTTGCTGTCATAAATTGCACTTAAGCTGTGAATACTGAATGGAATAGACACCATGTAACAATAAAACAATATTTTATTTCATGAATTATATAAAATGAACAATTATGAACAAATAGTTAAAAAATTACTCATACATTAACTAAATAACAACAGCTATAATGTCAGGATTGTCCTCTGGAGCAGAGAAGAGCCTCTCCATCCTCTCTGCAGCCTCGTGTCCTCCTTCATCCTCCTTCATCCTCGAAGCAAGAGAAAAGGTAAACATCAGATCACATTAACACAGGGATGCAAAGATTTACAAAAAGTGACATCAGGACTGACAAATCGTCTATTTATTATTTATTATCATATATTATAGCCTTACTCCCATCCAGCCGGCGGAATGTTTCGCCCTGTGAACAAATGTTGTTCTGACCTCGGACAGCGATGAAGCTTCTCTGTTTGCTCCCTAAAACACAATGAAATGTAAAATATGTTTTGTGTTATGTTAACAGACAAAAGAGTTCTAATACAGCAAAAAATATATAATCATCATAAGGATAATAATCATAAACATAGCTCTTTATTCCAACGTTTAACTAGACTTTATACGGATCACAGCCTGATCTAAATCCGTTCATCTTGGTCCATTTATGTACATGAAGTAAAACGAGTCTATAACATCTCCACAGTCACAATAAGATATACGATATAAGTCAACCTCTGAACGTCTATTGGTTGAAAGTAAAAGGCATTAAGCTGAGCATTACCAACGTATTTTAACTGATATTTTGAGGGTTTTAAGGTCCCTTGAAGTTTAACATATCTGGCGTTTGAAGCTCAAATGACTAAAAACTGAGTATAGACCCAATACTTACATTTAAATGAAAGATCTGCGCCACTTGAGGTCGCCATTATTTATTTATTTATTTCATCTCTTTGGGCGCGCAATTAATCTTGGGCAATTTGTAGCCGCGAAGGATAGTAGCGGTGTGTCCTCCGGGAACAGGCAAAAGAAGGAGGCATTTGTGGGGAGCATTTGGAGCACACTTTGAATTTGGACAGGCTTCGCGTGGCTTAGTGACGTAATTGCACTTCAAATACGCACTCCGAAGGATGGTGAAATTTATGGACACCATTTTTGTATTGAGTAATATTTATGGTACAAATAACAGCTCCAGAAACCGAGCCTTATTTGAAGAAGTGGAAGAAGAAATCTGTTTATTTCTTAGGCTGTTCCCCAGTGCGAAACTAATCCTTGGAGGAGATTGGAACTCCATTAAAGATCCACTTTTGGACTGTCGGCCACATCGTCCGATGAGAGTTAATAAAACTGCAGAAATTGAAAAACTGTGCTCTAATTTAAATTGTTTTTATATATGGAGGTATAGAAATCCTGACAAGTGTCAGTTTACATGGCAAACAAAAGACTTGAGCAAACAGTCAAGAATAGATTTTTGGTTGATTTCCACAGTTATGGAGAAAGAAGTTATGGATGTTTATATTGAACCCTCTGTACTTACAGACCATAAATTGATATACATCTCAGTTAATCTTAATAACATAAAGGATCAGGATAAAAGGATTAGAACAGGTTATTGGAAATTAAATAACACTCTCTTAGAAGATAAACAATTTCTAAGCATGGCAAAGTTAACTAAAACTGGAGAAAGGCTAAAGCACTGAACTCCTTTGGAGCGCAATGGGAATTTTTGAAGTATCAAATTAGAAGATTAGCAACCCATAGAGGGAAAGAAATGGCAAAAGACAAGCGGATAATGGAAGATAATATAACAAAAAAGATCATTATGATATATGAAAATCCAGATACAAATCAACAAGATAGAGAACAGTTGATTACATTACAATTACAACTCGATCAGATCTATGAAGATAAAGCAAGGGGGGCCTTTGTGAGATCTAGAAGAAAATTGATGGAGGAAGGTGAAAAGAACACAAAATATTTTTTCAATTTGGAAAAAAGAAATGCAGGAACCTCCTCAATAATTAAATTAGATATCAATGGCCAGATTACAGATAACGCCAAGGAAATATCTAATTTTGTTAAGAATTTTTATGAAAACCTGTACAAGAAAAAAGTTGATTTATGTGACTCGTTCTCATTTTTCAGTTCTATGGATGGGGATGTAAAACGAATAGATGAAGAACAGGAAAGTCTGTGTGATCAGGATATTACTCAAGAAGAAATCAATTTATGTATTTCTAAGTTAAAGGATGATAAGTCCCCTGGGAACGACGGTTTAACTAGTGAGTTTTATAAAATCTTCAAAGAAGAGATTTCAGAATTTTTGTTCAATGTTTATAAGGAAGCTTTGTCTATGCGAAGATTACCGCCATCTATGTCTCAAGGCCTCATAACATTAATCCCCAAACCTGGGAAAGACCCAGTGTGTATTGAAAATTGGAGGCCAATTACTTTAATTAATAATGATGTTTAGTTATTATCACTTATTTTTGCTCAAAGGCTCAAACCTTGTCTTCAAACAATTATTGATGACTGCCAGTCTGGATTTATAAGTGGTAGACATATAAGTAATAATGTTCGTCTAATTCTGGATTTAATTGACCATGAAGTTATTGATGACAACAGCCTTATATTATTCATAGATTACTATAAAGCATTTGATACAATGGAACATTCTTTCTTGTTTAATACCTTGGACTTTTTTGGTTTTGGCTCTTATTTTAAATCTGCAATTCAGACATTATATAAAAGGTGCAGCAGTTCAGTGAAGTTGTTAAATGGAACCACCCGTAGCTTCAATATAGAGAGGGATTAAACAAGGTGACCCTATTGCACCCTTTTTGTTTCTACTAATCAAGCAAACTATGGCACTTCACATTAATAAAGATTACTTTAGAGGCATTCAACTTGCAGAAAGTCAATTGAAATGTTGTCAATTAGCAGACGATACTACTATTTTTTTAAAGAATGAAAAGGAGGTAAAAAAGGCAATTGACTGTCTTGACACATTCTCTCTGCTGTCAGGTTTGAAGATTAATAATAAAAAGTGTGAGCTTTTTGCTTTAAAAGACAGACTGAATAACAAGGATATAGAAGGTATTTGTGTTAAAGATGTTATATCATATCTGGGCATTAAGGGTTGACTTGAATTTTAATCCACTGATTGAAATTTTTTTTAAAAAGTATGATATGTGGCTATTAAGAGATTTGTAAATCAGTGGACGAATTTTGTTGTCTAAAAGTGAAGGGTTATCTCGGCTGGTCTATACAGCTGTGGTATTGGATGTTCCACCAAAAAAGTTAAACAGATTGACACGAAAATCTTCAACTTTATATGGAAAAATAAGCCCCACCAATTAAAACGAACAGTGCTGTGCAACCCATACTGTCAAGGGGGTTTAAATGCATCAGACTTTAATACATCTAACACAATTTTTAAAATAAACTGGTTGAAGAGATATTTGCAGGGAAAAAGTAAATTATGGTATATTATACCAAAACTTTTTTTCAAGAAAATCGGGGGGATTGAATTTCTTTTAAATTGTTATTACAGTGATGATAAACTTCCTGTCAATCTGGCAAGTTTTCACAAACAAGCCTTACTTGCTTGGATGTTAGTCTACAAACACAACTGTTCACCACACAAGTGTTTGATCTGGAATAATCAAAATATTCGATATAACAACAAGTCTTTGTTTGTCAAGAGATGGTTTGACCAAAATATCTTGTTTGTACACAGTTATTGAATGAAAATGTACATTTGTATAACTATACTGAGTTTTAAAAAAATATATACAATTCCTATTACACCTAAAGAACTGGAACTCAAAATGTAGAGGTATAAACTGGAACTCAGTGTGGACTTCAAGTAGCAGATACTGTGTCACGGACAAGATAAAGGAAGTTTCTTTTAAGATTATACAGTCAGTTTATCCTGTCAATCAGGCCATCTCCAGATATAAAGATGTTAATGTCAACTGTACGTTCTGTGAACAGGAGGAGGAAAATATTTGTCATCTTTTTTTTGAATGTTGTCATACTTATGTGTTTTGGAAGGAACTGGAAAATATGTTTGCATCTTTGACAGGAATTAAACTCAAACTTAAAAAAAAGGACATAATTCTCACTTATGATGAAAAAAAACTTAAGTGAAAGGAACTGTTTTAGTTGAATCTTTTTATTTTACAAGGAAAATATAACATCCATAAATGCAAATGGTCATCCAAAAAAACAAATTTTTATGAATTTAAAATAGAAACCAGATATTACATACAGCTATTAAAAAACATGAAAGACAGAAAAGCTATAAGAACATTGGAATATTATGAATTATTAAAAACAACTATATGATTTGCTAATACCCCTATGTATTTGTATATATGTATATATTTTTCGAAAACGAAGCAGCAATTCAGCTGAATTTAGCACCGAGCAGACAGGAAGTCAAACACTGAAACAACAACAATTTGACATCCGGTTACTTTTCAAAATAAAACACTCCGTGTTTACACCAGCACACAAATCTCAAAAAAGAGACAAACACAAGCTCTTCTTCTGATCCTTTGGTTGGGAACACTTCGTGTTGTTTTTATGACACAGACCTATAACTGCGGTCGCGAGTGATCATGTGATTATCGCGGGAACTCCTTGGCCTCGCGACGCCAGCTGCCTACCGTACTGCACCGTGTCCGACTCAAAACGCAACCGGGGGTCACCGGACGGCGGAGCAAAACACCAGGGGCCTCATGTACTAAGACTTGCGTGGATTTCCTACTGAAACATGGCTTACGCTAGAATCCAGAAACTGTCGTACGCACAAAAAAAATCTGATGTATCAAAGTGTGCGTACGCATGGATCCAAGCACTTTTCCTTTGTACATCCCAATCAACGTGGAATTGAGCGCACATGTAGAAGTGATAAACTCCTCCCTGTCCACGCCCCCATTTAAATATGCAAATCAATTTAAATAGGGCCTGCACCAGGGATTCCCTCTCTGCACCATCAGATTAAAACGATGAGTAAAGGTAAGAAGCGCAACTTCAACGAGTCTGAGCTCGAAATTTTATTAAATGAAGTGGAGACCCGAAGAGCTGTGTTATTTGGTAGCCTCTCTTCAGGGAAAAACACACAAAAAAAAGAAATTTGAGTGGGAGCGTGTGTGTGAGGCAGTGAACGCTGTGGGGTCGGAGCAGCACACATCCACTGAAATTAAAAAAAAATGGTCCGACGTGAAGGTGGAGGTGAAGCGGAGGATTTCGGCCCACCGCCGAAGCGTGACCGCAACGGGCGGGGGGACAGGAGGGGAGGAACTGACCCCCTTTGATCAGAGAGTGGCGGCTATTGTGGGGGACACAGCTCTAAGCGGAGTTGTGGGGGCCCATGAAGGTGACACAGATCATCCCCAAGGTAAATGTGTTAAACTCAGAAATGTCATTATACTGGTCGTACAATAGGCTGCTCACATTACACACGCTCGTGCGTAAAGTTGCCAGGATATAAACGCATTGACTCATGTTTAATTACTTCATTTTTTAATTATTTCTCAATAGACGATGAGCCAGGAGAGGGCTCCTCCCTCTGCACCGTGCACCCTGGCTCCTCCACCGGCACCTCCACCGGCACCTCGCACCCTGGCTCCTCCACCAGCACCTCCACCGGCACCTCCACCGGCACCTCGCACCCTGGCGTCTCCACCGGCTCCTCCACCGGCACCTCGCACCCTGGCTCCTCCACCGGCACCTCGCACCCTGGCTCCTCCACCGGCACCTCGCACCCTGGCGTCTCCACCGGCTCCTCCACCGGCACCTCGCACCCTGGCTCCTCCACCGGCACCTCGCAACCTGGCTCCTCCACCGGCACCTCGCACCCCGGCTCCTCCACCGGCACCTCCACCGGCACCTCGCACCCTGGCTCCTCCACCAGCACCTCCACCGGCACCTCCACCGGCACCTCGCACCCTGGCTCCTCCACCGGCACCTCCACCGGCACCTCGCACCCTGGCGTCTCCACCGGCTCCTCCACCTCGCACCCTGGCGTCTCCACTGGCTCCTCCAGCACCACGCGCCCTGGCGACTCCACGCCAGCTGCTGACGTCCGCCCGACTGGCCGGGTCCTCTCACAAGCTGTGCTGGAATCACAGGAGGAAATGGTGAGAGCAATCCGTGGCGTCAGTGATCGTCTAGATCAAATTGTCAGTGCACTGGGAGATATTTGTCACGCAATAAATGCACTTAAAAAGTAAATTGTGTCCTTGCCTCTTTACATCGTTGAAGTCAGATGCTGCCGGGCCCGTATCGCTTCGCGGGGTGGGTCGAGGTTGACGGGTCCGGCATCCGGTTCCTCTGGTGGGGGGATGTGCTCTGGAAGTGGTATGCCATGGCGGTGGGCCACGTTGTGCAGGACACCACAGGCCAGCACGATGCGGCACACCTTCTCAGGTGTGTACAGCAGCACCCCGCCCGACCTGTCTAGACAGCGCCAGCGCCCCTTCAATAGGCCAATTGCCCTCTCCACCACTGCCCGAGTTCGGGAATGGCGGTCGTTGTACCTCCTCTCTTGGTCGGTGCCGGGGTTAGTGAGAGGGGTCAACAGCCACGTTCTCAGGGGGTAACCACTGTCCCCTGGAGTCAAAGGAAGGAAGAATACAACATGTGAAATAGATTTAGTTTCCTTTGTTCATGCACCACTTGATTGAATCACTTACTTTTTTAAAGATATATATATCTCACACTACCGTTCGTGGGAAAACAAACAGGACAAAACAACTTCATTACAAGGATTGACAAGACTGATCACACTTTTATTAATGACTGCAGAGGTGCGCCGTGGCTACTGCAGTGTGACATTTCCAACTATACGCACGCGTTTATTAACACAAATACTGAACACAAGGAGATAGAAAAAGGCTTGTTAGATAGCTCTGCCACTCTATTTTCACCAGGGAAAAACAAATACACATATTTGAATGCACGTGCCCAAACGGGCATTGTGCTGGTTTAAATTCGGGGCGCAATTAAACGGATAAATTATTTACTCACGAGAAGCCACCTCATCGCGCACCGTGCCAGCCTCCAGCGTGTTACCAGCCATTGGTTAGAATGAACGAGTCATGCGTTGAACCAGGCCACCTTGCCACGATGTTGGTGAGCTGCATTTGCGCATGTTTCCTGTTCACAAAAACAAATTCATCCTGTGATGGCGCTTTTATAGCAACATGTGTGCAGTCAATAGCGCCGATTACATTAGGGAAACCGGCTCTTGCTGCAAATTGCGCTTTAATGTTGGCCTGTTCAACAGCATTGTATGGGAATTTGATGTACCTGGATGACATTCTTGTGATCCCGTCCCACACAGCTGGCATGGCGCAGCTCAGAGTGGACTGGCACACTCCTGACTGGTCGGCCAGTTCTCTCTGGAAGGCTCCTGTTGCCAGAAACCCCAGAGTGGTGAGCACCTGTGTGGGCACGGACAACCCCGGGCTCCTGGCTGTGTGTCGTTCTAGGGCCGGCCGCAGCTCTGCGCACAGCTCCAGTAACACTGGCCTCGGCAACCTGAAACGACTCATGAGCCAGTTGTCGTCATTTGCCAACAGATCTTCCCGTTCTCTAAACACCCTCTCACGTCTGATATAACCATTTGCGATGTCTTCTAACAAGGCCAAGGCTGCCATTGTTAATGCCATTTTTTCATCACTTTGCGCATGCTTTTATATCCATCCATATGATTGCAAACACGTGTGTGTTAATTGTCCATTAATGTGTCTCTGATGTGCACATTACACTGAGGATTAATTCTTTTCACATAATTAACAGTTTCCCAGCATCACCTCTAAGTGTCGCCAAAGGAACAATAGCTGTAGAAACGTGCGTACGCCAGCCATGAAGCTTGCGTGGCGCACCGCACATTTCCACGGTCATTTCACTTTTGATACATCTGAACGTTGGCGTGGAAAATGGCGTACGCCACGTTTTTGTGCGTACGCAACATTGATACATGAGGCCCCAGATCGGGCCGTAACGCAGCGGACACGTATCCAGTGGAAATTCGGGGTTAAGCACTGATGCTTCCTGCAGTTGGGTCGGATCGAGTTTGGATCATGTTCTCACCACAAACGAACTGTACCAGAGTTTGTTTGGAACCGGACCGAGACCACCTCTTCAACAAGGTCTCGGTCCGGTTGTTTTGGTCCGCACCCGAATGCGATTGATGTGTTCACACCTTCCCAAACGAAGTGCACCAAGGGGGTAAACGCTCCAGGGTTCGATTTAACCGAACTAAACAAGGCAGGTGTGAAAACGCCCTCATGCGTCAGGGACGCAGGACGCGTACCTAGCAACATCACTGCTCTCTGAAGGCGGATGTCATTTTTCATGGGGACATGGTGAATCACAGGGGGGATCAGCTCAAGAGAAGACCTGTAAGATAACACGGCAGAACAAAAATTTCAAAGAAACTCAGTTCAAAACTTCCCGGCCAATACCATCTTGAGAGTTTTATGAAGTTGGAGGAGGGGTGTGATGGAATCCGGTTTCAGAGAAAGTGTACCCACAACAGGCGTTTTGAAAAATGTAGCATATTCTGAGAGGAAAAAAAATTGGTTGCATGAGAACGAAACGATCAGTCTGCAACTCATGTCTGAAAAAGAAGAAGACAATGAGGAAAAGCTCATTCAAGCAGATGTGCCCGGTCTGCTTCTCCCAGGAGTATATTTAGTTTTGATTGGTCATTCAGCTCTTTGAAATCGGAGATTTGGTTGCCATGATTGTTTGTGTCTTCCTGTTTGGGTTGTCAGTTTGTGGTCACTGAGCCTGAACCAGGTCAGGATCTGTCTCTGCTTTCTATCTCTGACAGTAGAGAGATATTCTGCTAGTTCATAATCTCTGTTTAGGGTCAGATAACATTCTAATCTACTTTGGCTTTTAGTTTCTTCTTTCCAATGTTCCAGATAGGTTTCTTTACATTGTGTTATAATTTGCTTTACTCTGATTGGTGTGTTGTTGTCTCTCTCCCTCCACTGTAGCTCTACCTTTCTCTACCTATCAATTCAATTCAATTCAATATGCTTTATTGGCATGAATGTCAGGTGAACAATAGCCTCAAGGCTTATACACTATACACTGTTATTATACACCAACCCAATAAATAAACTAGGTGGATAAATAAAAACAAAAAATGGCAGAAAACCAGTTTTGTGTGTGCATGTGTGTGTGTTTGTTTGCTTGGTGTGTGTGTGTGTGTCATATAGGTCTACTGTATATAGAAGTAATTAATGTTTGTGTAGGATCAAAAAAGGAAGAAAGAATTAACAACAATATATTAATACAATGTTAGCGTTCAACGCTCACGTGGGCAGGGACAGTGTTACCTGGAGGGGTGTGATTGGGAGGAACGGCCTCCCCGATCTGAACCCGAGTGGTGTTTTGTTACTGGACTTCTGTGCCAGTCACAGTTTGTCCATAACGAACACCATGTTCAAGCATAAGGGTGTCCATCAGTGCACGTGGCACCAGGATGCCCTAGAACGGAGGTCAATGATCGACTTTGTAGTCGTATCATCTGACCTCCGGCCGTATGTCTTGGACACTCGGGTGAAGAGAGGGGCTGAGCTGTCAACTGATCACCACCTGGTGGTGAGTCGTATCCGCTGGCAGGAGAGGAAGCTGGACAGACCTGGCAGACCCAAGTAAGTATCTCTGAAAAGTATTTTAGAAGTCAAGCGGGAGGAGAAAACGCTATTTTTTCACATTCTTAATAGACACTGGTCTGAAGAGCAGGATATAGTGCACTACAGCGCTTAGTCCCATAGATGGCAGCAATGCAACTTTTGACTGCCGGCTGCCGTAAAACCCCGAAGAAGAAGAAGAAGAAGAAGTAGAAGAAACAGAAGCGGAGAAGATGGCGGACGTGGTGAACGTCGGGGTGAACCTGGACGCCTTCTCTCATGCCATCAGCGGCATTCAGGCGCTGCGCTCCAGCGTGAGCCGCGTGTTCGAGTCCCTGAAGGACGGCATGAAGAACCGGGAGACGCTGGAGGGCCGAGAGAAGCAGTTCATAGCCGAGTTCCAGGACAACCTGCAAGCGGTCAACAGAGACCTCAAGTGAGTGCGCCGCACAAGACTCCACTCAACTTTTACTTGTTTTACTCGTTTTAAGCGTTCGCTATGATCGGTAGCCTGTGTAGTCCCACCTGACTACCGGACCGGACACTGCCGCTGCCGCCGCTGCCGTTGTACAAGTGTGTTCACAGGAACATGTTGAGCTAACATTTGTCTGGTTTGTGAATATAAACTCTTAACGAAGATTTCCTGTGAAAACTGTCAGTGTCCGTTCAGACTGCTGTTCATCAAAGGTCCAGTTGGGCCTGCTGACTGTCACACCAGACTACATTTAACTTTCAACTCATTTTAATCGTGTAGATCCCGCTACAGTCATCTGAATACAGTCCTGAATGTACTAACATCCGTCCACATGTTGTCTGTCTGTGGACAGAAACCAGGTGAACTACTGGTAAACTTATGAAGACTCTTCGTAAATCATCTGAATCTTGAGTGGGGTTCTGCAGAGAACATCAGCTGTTCTTACAGAGTTCTTACAGTTCTTCCTAGAAGATTGAGTTAATTAAATTCTATTAAAATGAAAAGCAGAAGCTGCTGTTGATACAAACCCCAGTTATTAAAAATAAATTATGGGATGGGATCAATCTGACCTCGTCAGTTCTTATTCACCTGTCAGTTATTAATGATAAATGGACTTGCATAGCACTCAAAGCTACTTGACAACACTGTACATCCTGAGTATGATGAACTTAAAGGGACCCTTTGTAACAGACCTTCCCGTCTCTCTGTGTCTCTACAATATGTGGATGATGTGCTGAATGTTAATGTTAAAGGGATATTCCGGTGTAAGTTTAATCCATGGTCTAATACACCGTGAAACTGTGTTACACTCCCTCTCAAGAGATCAAGTTAGCAGACCGCTAATTTACGGAGTTTTATCAACCTCAGAAACGACTGCACGACAACACTGCAGTAAATGGGTCCAAATATAAACTGCCACCAAAAAGCCACAAATAATGCTCAGAACAGCACCAAACTTCAGCAACAGTACAAATAGGGTCTCAGCACATAGTCTGGGGCATTAAAACTCCACTAGCTTTTCTTTTTATCTTTTTTTTTAAATATTCAAATTTAGAATACTCGTTGACAGCCCTAATGCTGCTGCACTGTAAATTTCTTTATGAATGACTTGACTGAGACGTCTCAGTGCCTCTCCAGTACGCTAACAGAGAGCAGCAGTAGCTAACATTAGCTTAGGGTCTGCTAATGGAGAGGGTTAGGGTTTGTTAGTAGTAGCTAACGTTAGCTTACAGTGGGATAACATAAGCTAACGACTGGCTTCAATACACAAGTTCCACGGAGAAGCTTTAAAATGACTTTTAAACAGTTTGTTTTTTGGAACTCAAATGTAATTAAAACTGCAAGCAGTGATGAACGGGCCCTCGCAGTCCGCGCACATGTCGGGGCGTGCTGCCGTCCAAACGCGCCGGGGCTGAAGCCCCATTGCTTGATCGTTGTTCACGGAGGCGGCAACCGCCTGCGTTTGGGACAGTGCACGCCGGGGGTGAATATCAGCCTCTTCTCCCAACGTGTGTTTGTAACGCGGTGGGTTGCCCCTGCCAGTATTAAGCGCTTTCAGGTGAAGTCAGAACAACTTCCTGCCATCCACAGACATCCAAATGGACTACAGGTGAATGATTTCTAAAACATTTAGCAATCGGGTACTTTTTGACAATCGATTCTGCACTGTTATGTTGTGTGAAGTGTTACGGCCTTCTCTTTGCCTTTGTCTGGAATTCAGGCATGGACACCTGTGTTTTTGCAGGGAATAGATTGGAAGTGGGACAGAGAAGGGGGGGTTGTGGCTTGCAGTAAACTTCCTCCGCCCTAAATTCGAACCTGGGTCCACTGCGTATGTGGCATGCACTCTAACCACTCGACTACCGGCGCAGCTAAGACACTGCCTTCTGTTGTCACTGTGAAGGCAGGAAGGCAGCGCATCATACGGGAGGATGGAAGTGAAATGCCACAGATTTCGATAGGTAGTGGAGTGCAGCCAGATGTGATTCTTCCTTTTGGAAAGGGACAGCAGTCAAGTGACCAGGTTTGACAAGCGTCCTGCACAGTGGCGCCCCCAGAACATTTTCATTGGGGGGGCCAGATGGGGCCAGTGACAATCTTAGGGTGGCACACCAAAATGGTCCTTGTGGCAACTCAGATTCAGCTCCAGTCTGTGGCTGCGTATTGCATTCCCCTTGACTCTTTTTCATTAAAGACAATATGCATCCAACACATTTACCTCAAGTTTGAGAAACACACAAACATTTCAGAAAAACACAAAAATGTAGTTGTTTCTTCTTCTGCTTCTTGTGCCTACTTCCCGTCAGACTGCACACCTTTCAGCACATTAGCACCCCCACAGGTGGAGATTTAAATTACAGTTCCCTATTGAGCCAGCACCTTAGTCAGTCAGGGAAATTGGTGGGAGCAGTGGGGTGGCCAGCAATTTTCCAGGGGTGGCCATGGCCCCCCCTGGGGGCGCCACTGGTCCTGCAGTAGCTGTGTTTAACCAAAGAACTCACTCAGTTGTTTAAAATGGCAGGGGAAGCCACTGTGTTCATCATGGAAAAGTTGGTCAGAATCACAACTCCACACATCTTGTTTTGTACCACACTGACAGGGCAGACACAACACACAAATGGCATTCTTAGCAAATTGGCTTGATTGAAAATTGTGTGCTGTGGCTTACTACCACTGACTTATCCATCATGTGGCTCTAAACATTACCCTTCAATTATTCCATGTTGTAATGTGCAATTTAGACAAAACTACCTGCAAATGCAATGTACATCTGACTATGTTTGTCATCAATGCACATAAATGAGTGAAAAGTACTGCTTCACTTGCCTTCTTTCAAAAATGTATTTATGGCTGTCTATCAATGTCAAGCGTTTGATCTAATTTCTGCTTTGTTTGCTAGTTTTTATTCCATAAAGTGCGTGCAGCCACATTTTGAAATTTCAATAAAATCTGATAAATATGAGGCTGACTTCCTGCAATGGAATGGAATTATCTAGAAGTTATCCAGAGGTTGCTAAGCACAAAGGATACCTGTGACCTGAAAGACAACAATCCCATCTAGTGGCGACTTGCATCACGTACACCATCAATTCACGTGCTTCTAAGCAAAATTGACCACTTCCTGTTGGACTGAGAGTGTGGGTGTAAATGAGTCATTTGTGCATCTTGTCATAACACACCTGCGTGCCAAATTTCATTCATGTACATGCATGTAGGACAGCCAGTTTGCCTGAGATAAAACTTACTTCATGTTTCCAGTGGGTGGCGCTATGGATATGACACAGCATTGATGCACAGATCTATTCAGGGCGACTCCCTCTAGATTCCCTCTAGATTTGGCCGAGATAGGAAATAGTATGAAGGAGTTATCAGGACTTGATGCTTCATGACGAAGGATTGTTATGGCGGGCTCCGCAACTGCCAGCAGGTATGACGTAGGATAAAGATTTTCCTAGCGTGTCTTTAGGATGGTCCTAAGAGTATACTTACTGACTGTGAAGTCTGTGGTGTCCAATCTGCAGGAGGAAGACGTGAAAGTATGTCTAGATGTGTTTAGGGCAAGACTGTCTACATTTATGAGGAATTTTGTGGAGATGGGGCATTGCATGCGGGAGTTATAAGGAATTGATGCTTGACCGCAAAGGGGAAAAATGGCGTCCGCCGTCACGCCCACCAGGTTTGACACAGCTGAATGATTTCCATAACTTTTGTTCTTCAAGGCATAAAGAAGATAACTGAGTTAATGTGAAGACTGTGGTGTTTAAGCTCTAGGACAAGATAATTTTCAAAGTAGGCATGAATTTGTCAAAAATGCCGCCACACATCAAAATAACTGACTTCCTGTTGGACTGAGAGTATGCATCCAAATGGGTTTTTTGTGCGTCTGGTCATGATGAATATGCGTACCAATGTTCGTCCTTCTATGTACAAGTAGGAGGCGGGGCATCACAATAGGGGGCGCTACAGAGCCCACGCATCACGGCCACGCCCCATGACTACACAGATCTCATCAGGGCGACTCCCTCTGCATTCCTGAGAGATTTAGCCGAGATAAGACATTGTATGAAGAAGTTATGAGGACACGATGCTTTACGGCGAAGGATTTGAATTGACCGCTCCACTGTGGCCAGCAGGTATGACGTAGGATAAAGATTTCCATAACTTTTCATCTTCAAGGTCAGAGGATGCTACTGAGTGACTTTGAAGTCGGTGGTGTTACATCTGTAGGAGGAGATAATTTAAGTACGAAGATTGGCAATATTTCAAAATGGCGGCCAAAAGCAAAATGGCAGACTAAGTATTGATGCTGAGATGTGTTCGGGGAGACAGCCTCTACAGTTACGAGCAGTTTGGTGTGGATAGGAAATTGTATGTTGAAGTTATAAAGCCTCGATGCTTGACGGCGTGAGGAAAAAATGGTTTCCGCCGCACCGCCCACTAAAGTTGGGCGCAGCTGAATGATTTCCATAACTTTTGTTCTTCAAGGCATGAAGAAAATTATTGAGTTAATTTGAAGACTGTGGTGTTTAAGCTCTAGGACAAGATAATTTTCAAAGTAGGCATGAATCGGACAAAAACGCCGCCACACATCTAAATGGCTGCCTTCCTGTTGGACTGACAGTATGGTCCCCCAGACTTTTTTGTGCGTCTGCTCATGAGGAATCTGCGTATTGAATTACGTTCTTCTACGCACTTGTGGGAGGCGGGGATGAACATTAGGGGGCGCTACAGAGCCCGCAGGTCACGACCACGCCCAATGACAATGCAGGATCGCAATTTTCGCCAGATGTAACATATATTCCAAATTTGGTGAGTTTTTGGGTATGTTCAGGCATCCAAAACTGAATTCAAACTTGGAGAAGAAAATTTCTGTCCTTCCAATAACAATAGGGACCTCGCAGGTCTACCTGCTCGGGCCCTAATAAATGACATTTTTTGATTTTCAGTGTCAAAGTGATTTTTCAAGGCTGATTAATAACCTCTCTCTCTCCCTCCTGTCTCTCTGTCCTCTCTGTCTGTCTCTCCCCTCCTGTTTCTCTGTCTGTCTCTCTCTCCTGTCTGTCCTTCAGTGAGTTGGAGCGTCTCAGCGGTCTCGTCGGCCGTCCTTCAGAGTCTCATCCTCTTCATAACAGTGGTTTGCTCAGTTTGGATCCAGTTCAGGACAAAACTCCGTTATACTCTCAACTTCTGCAGGCCTACAAGTGGTCCAACAAGGTATGCAGGATAACATGCTACCTGGATAACAATGTAACAAGCTAAGAAGCTACTGGTCTAACACCAGAATTCCATTCGGTGCATGCCCGCTGCGTAAGTGGAGTTCCTGCGATAATCACATCATCACGGGCGACCACAGTTATAATCCTAACCCACAACACAAAGTGTTTCCGACCGAAGGATCAGAAGAAGAGCTTGGATTTGTCTCTTTTTTTTTTATTTTTGTGCTGGCGCCAACACAGAGTGTTTTATTCTGAAATGTTATGTTGTTGTTTCGGCATCTGATTTCCTGTCTGCTCTGTGCTGAATTCGGCTGAATTGTTGCTTCGTGCTCCGGAAGGATCCAGGTTGCTGGAGCTTTGACGGAGCAGATACTGCCGTGATAGAGCGGAGTCGGACCGAACACGGATCTAGTGGAATTTAGGGGTAACAGGCTTGAGCTTGTTGTTTGAGTTTAGCCTCACTCTTCAGTCTGTATCCGGATTATTCCTGACTGATTTATAGTAACAGAGTAAAGCAGTGGTCGGCACCTGGCAAAACTGGCCAGCCAGCATTAATATCCGGCCCACCAGATGATGTTCGTAATTGGATTTTTTCTTTGTTCGGTCAAGTGATGCACAGAGTTGAAGAGGTTCTGTTGTTCGGTCAGTTCAGCAACCTGTCATTTAAACTTGCACCGCTGTGACTCCGCCCCTTGGGCTGGTAAAAAACATCTTTTGATCAGTGCATTGCAATATTTTTTTCCCCTCCAATATCTATTCAGAAGCTCCTGATATTGATTGATGATGATAAGTTAAAAGTCTCAGTGGTCTTTTATTATATCCAGCAGTCTGTGAGTTACTGTGTTTTCTAAACCTTATTATTGATTATCTGTTCACGTCAGCTCAGTAATGTTTATTACTTTCGTGCTGCACTTTCATGTACTTTTTATTCTGGCCTTAAAAAGTCTTTAAATGTCTTAAATTCAGATTCGAGGGATCTTAAATATTTTTGGTCACACATGGCGGTCGTTCCTGCCGACACGCAGCCTGTCGCTGTCTCGCCCAGAGACTCATCTGTGAGTGGATCTGCTCCACACGCCTGCACACGTGTATCATTGTGAACGATCACTGCAGCGTAGATTAGGGCGTCAGCTCTGCGCTGAACCTTTGGGAACCAGAATCCTGCCTTTACTATAACAGATTGTACCATCCTCTACTCACTTTTAGAGAAACAACTTTAAATCTGTCAAGTTTAAACACAAAGGCTTAGGGTTAGGGTAAAAACTTTAAAAACATTTTCACTGACTTCCGGTCGAGCGGCCATGCAGGTAGCAGCCTAACTTAACAGCTCCCCCCAGCTAATTTCTAAAGCCCCTGTAACTTGGCCAAAATTTCTTTCGAGTCTAATAAAGTTATAGTAGGGGCACATATTATGCCTAAGATACAACAAAAGAAGTCAACCCTCGGCAAAGAGCCCAGAGAGAGCTCCGCAACCGTCATATCTCCGGTGGACGAGAGCAGAGCTAGCTTGTGCCAGCTCGCTACAGAGGGCCGGTCGGCAGAGGAGGACATGGCGAACTTGGATGTGATTCTTCAAGAACTGAGAGATTTCCGCCGAGAAAACGGTGAGAAACTGAGAGAAATTAGGGAAGACATAAATAAGACAAATATCAGGATTGACAAGGCCGAGGAAAGAATTGCGGAGGCGGAGGAGAGAGTGCAAGGCGTGGAGGTCGCGGTGCTGGAGCTACTAAAGGTGCAGACCCGCCTGGAAATGAAGCTAACGGACCAGGAGGGTCGATCCAGACGGAACAACATCAGGATCCACGGGGTTTGTGAAGGTGCTGAGGAAAACTCACCTTCTGTGATCTCCTTTGTTGAGAAGTTACTGATTGAAAACCTGGATCTTCAGCCCTCCTCGGACCTGCAAATAGAAAGAGCCCACCGGGCACTGGGTCCCCGACCACCGAAAGACGCGCCGCCAAGATCGTTCGTGGTCAAATTTTCGAGTCACCGGATTAAAGAGGACATCGTGAAGACAGCCTGGCAGAAACGAGGTTTTGTTTTTCAGGAAAGAAGAGTAAACTTAGACCATGACTATGCCCCAGAAATTCTTAAAAAACGCAAAGAGTATGCAGAGGCCAAAACGGTGCTGAGGGAGAAAAAAATACGATTCCAGACGCCTTTCCCAGCAAAGCTGAGGGTCTTCTTTCAAGACGAAACCCGAATCTACAACTCGGCGGAGGAGGCAACCAAAGATTTGGCAGCAAGGGGCTTGCCCATAAAGGCGTTCAAGCCCCCGGAGACTTGGGCAGAGAGGATTAAGCGGCTGACCTGGCGCACATCTTCCCGGGGGAACGAGACGGGGGCACCTGCGCAGCGCGCGGGTTACAAGGAGAAGCTGGACGTTTTTAGGAGAAACTAAACGAATTTGACTGAGAAACAGGAACTTCTATGCTCAACTTAGGGACAAGTTTGTGTTGCTGAAAGGCAAGGGGACTGAATAACGTGTTGGTGAGTTCAAACGTTAGAGATAACATTATACTTTGTAAAACAACCGGACCTCTGTTCATCAATAAGGTGTTTATTGACATGTCTTGTGCTCATATCACCTCCTGCCCAGTCTATGTTACCTAGACAGGCTAACTAGTAGTTCTGACAGCCATGTAACGGGGGGGCTATAACTACCATGTACCACCGCTTACTTCTCATAGAGGGCCTTCTACCCATAGTGGGAGAGGAAGTCTATCCCTCTGAGCCGTCAAGTCAACACGGCTCCAACAGGGTCACAAACAGGACCCCAGTTCAGGGAGTCATTTCTGTGTTATTTTTTTCAACACTGTGTTCCACGTTCCAGTGTTGTCATTTAGTTTTTGATTTCTTTACATGTCGGTGTAGCAACAGGGGCAAGGTTACCTTGGTGACAGGAGGAGAGATGACATAAAAAAAAAGTACAATGGCAACAGGCTTGGTTAAGGTATTATCACATAATGTGAATGGCATTCTCAATCCCATTAAGAGGAGTAAAATGTTGAGCAAAATGAAAAGGGAAAAGGTGGGAATTGTTTTCCTTCAGGAAACACACCTCTCTGAGCCAGACCACGCTAAACTCAAGAAAAGGGGGTTTAGTCAAGTCTTCTCAGCCTCATATAAGCTTGGGCCGAGAAGAGGGGTGTCAGTTTTGATAGCAGAGGGACTAAATTTTGAAGCCCAGTTCGAAATTAAAGACAAGGAGGGAAGGTATATTATGGTGGGGGGAAGATTTGAGGGGATTGAAGTCACCTTTTTGAATGTCTATGCACCACCTGGAGCAAACTGGTCATTTTTCAGGACCATTTTTGATTTAATGTTAACTAAAGCTCAGGGCCTAACGATTTGTGGGGGAGATCTAAATGTCAGACTGAACTCCAAAATGGACTCATCTGGGGGCTGCAGTCCCCAAAGCAGCTCACTTAGCAGGAAAATCAACAGTGTTTTGCAGGACACAGGTATAGTTGATGTGTGGAGGGAGCTCCACCCCTCATTAAAAGATTTCACTTATTTTTCCTCACCCCATTCCACATATTCTCGAATTGATTATTTTCTAATGTTCCACAAGGATGTACATATGGTCAAATCATGCAGTATAGGACTTATGGACATATCAGATCATTGCCCAGTTCAGATGGAAATTGAATTAAATTTTAAAAGGAGGGTTTCGTTATGGAGGCTAAACACCTCTATATTGAATGGGAAGATGAAGGATGAGATAAAGGAGGAAATAGGAAATTATTTGATTGAAAACGATAACGGTGAGGTCACTCCTCCTTTCCTGTGGGACGCTTGCAAAGCAGTGCTACGAGGGAAAATTATTGCTAAAACAGCCGCATTGAAAAAAGAAAAAAACAAGGATCTAATTAATCTAGAATTAAAATTGAAAAGGTTGCAAAGGGAACACAAGACAAGTCTGGATCCAAATCTCGCCAAAGAAATGCAGCAGGTTAAAACTCAATTAAACAATATCCAATCAAAAGACTTACTCAAAAACTTGCTGTTTGTGAAACAGAGACATTATGAGGTGGGTAGTAAATCATCAAAATTATTGGCCTATAGGCTAAAGAAGCAGCAAGCTGAGAGGACCATCTATAAGATTAGAGACCCCCAGGACAATGGAATAAAATATGATTTGGACGACATCAGCAGGAGTTTTGAGATGTTTTACAAAAATTTGTACACGCAGCCAAAATTAAACAATGATGATCAAGCCACGTTTATGCTTGGCGGGCTGGACCTCCCAAAGGTGTCTGACACCCAAAATGATGCCCTAAACGCAGCCATTACTAGTGAAGAATTGAATAAGGTAATCTCTGGGCTCAAGACCAACAAAAGCCCGGGACCAGATGGGTACACAGCTGAGTGGTATAAGGTACTCAGAGAACCTTTAACACCTCTGCTGCTGAGGACATTTAATTGGGTGCTGCAGGGGGGGGAGACGCCCCCCTCCTGGCGGGAAGCGGTTGTAACAGTTATCCCCAAGCAGGGAGGAGATGAGCAGGAATGTTCCAATTACAGACCTGTGAGTCTACTAAACCAGGATTATAAGATTTTTGCCTCAATACTAGCTAAAAGACTGGAGCTGATTCTGCCTGAGATCATACACCAAGACCAAACTGGCTTCATAAGGCAACGGCAAACACAAGATAATATCAGACGGAGTTTACACATAATTCATAAGATAAATCAGGAGCAAATTGAAGCAGTCATAATGGGGTTAGATGCAGAAAAAGCTTTTGACTCTGTAAATTGGTCATTTCTATATAAAACCCTGCATAAGTTTCAATTCCATGACAATTTCATACGGACAATCCAGGCGCTTTATAACAAACCGACAGCGAGAATAAAAATAAATGGCTCCCTTTCAGGGTCCTTCGAATTGGCGCGCGGTTGCCGCCAGGGGTGCCCCATCAGTCCCCTTCTGTTTGCGCTCTTTATAGAGCCTCTGGGTCAACTGATTAGGCAGAATGATCAAATACATGGAGTTCCACTGGCGGGTGACCACAGGATAGCGTTGTTCGCGGACGACGTCCTGATCTACTTGACGCGTCCGGCCCATTCTCTTCCTGCTCTGATGAAAACGCTCACAGATTTTGGATCAGTATCAGGCTACAAATTGAACTCTCATAAATCTCAGCTCTTAACTTTTAATTATACAACCAGTCAGCAATTTAGAGATAATTATGCTATTAGGGAGGTTGATAGTATGAAATATCTGGGAGTGTGGCTACCAAAGGACCTAACAAGACTGGCCTCAGAAAATTATGATCCATTGCTTTCTAACATTAGACAAGACCTGGACAGGTGGAATCTGTTGCCCTTCCTGGGACTGATCCAGCGTGTTGAAATAGTTAAAATTAATGTTCTCCCAAGGGTTCTGTATTTATTTCAGTCACTTCCAGTGGAGATCTCGGATAAGAAATTTGCAGAATGGGACAAGTGGATTTCGAGATTCCTGTGGCATGGCAAGAAACCAAGAGTCAGATATAAAACCCTCCAGGTGCCGAGGGACAAAGGGGGCTTGGCCCTCCCTTGTTTAAAAACATATTACCAAGCAGCTCAGATTAAACCCTTAATAAATATATGCAACCCAGATTACTCAGCAATATGGAAGTCGATTGAATGCAAATATCTGACTACGGTTCCCCTGCAGGCTATTATTGGAGATAGCAACTTGAAACACCACCTGGGGGACAAACCCAACCCATGGTTAGATCTTTCACTTGCAACCTGGTTTAAAGTAGCTAAATCCTTTGGGTCCAAGGAGCCTTACTCGCTTATCCGCTGGGTAGCCCACGACACAGATTTTACTCCAAATAGGCTGGATGCAAACTTTAGGTCATGGCAGGAGAGGGGCCTTAACATGTATATCGATTTCTTTGTGAAATTCTCGCTTAAAAGTTTCCAAATGCTGAGGGAACAACATGACTTTGTTAAACAGGATTTCTTTCGATTTTTACAGCTGCGACATCATATTGATAGCATATTTAGTAAAGATGACTTGGGAAAATTAGGATCTGGGAAGGGCATACTAGGAGTTTTTATTTCAGCATACAGAGCCGAGTCGGGTTCCAAAACTATCTCCAAGTTGTACAAGGGCCTTCAAGAACTAAGGGGGGTAAACACATCCTACATCAAGAAAAAATGGGAAAGTGAGGGAAACTTCGTATTAACAACAGAGGAATGGGAAAACTTGCATCAAAAGCAATGGAAATCAACTAACTCACTGTCTTGGAGAGAGTTTAATTGGAAAAATATGATTAGATATTTTATAACACCAGTTCAGCAGTCCAGGCTGAGGCAGGCAGCATGCTGGAGAGGTTGTGGGGCTCAGAAAGCAAATCATTATCATGTGTTTTGGGACTGCATTGGGATTGCCCACTACTGGGAGACAGTCAGAGATAGTATGGAAAAAGTTCTGAAAGTTAAGATTGACTCCTGCTTCCAGGTCTTGTACTTAGGCATGATGCCACAACAGATTCTCGGCTTCTCCAAGGCTTACTTGTTCAGAGTCATGTTGGTCGCCAGTAAAAAAGCCATCACCAAAAAATGGCTAAGCCAAGGTTCACCCACTTTAACTGACTGGTTTAATGTGATGCATGATATTTTTGTAATGGAAAAATTAACATTTTTTTTGAGACTCAAGACAGACACATTTAATAAATGCTGGAAAGGATGGATTGACTTTATTAACCCATATAGAGCGGACTTCACGTAAAAGAGTCATTAGTACTGTAACTCCACCTGGCTCTCCACTACACAGACTCTTTGTTTTTTTGGATTTGTTTTGTGTTGTAATCTGTTAGTTTTTTTTTTGTTTGTTTGTTTTTTTGTCTTGTTTTTTGTCTTTGTCTCCAATGTTTTCTTTTGTTTTAAAAACAAAAATGTACAGTGCAAGAAGCATGTCCTGTTGACTTTTATTTCTTCAATAAAAATAAAATATAAAAAAAAAAAAAAAAACATTTTCACTAAAGACGATAAAAATAACAAAACACCCAGATGGAGATGAGAATATGACGTATCTCATTAAAATATAGAACATATACTTTATGTAATTGTATATATTGTTAGTTTCTTGTAGGGTTAGGGTTAGCTAAGTAGGGCTGCAGCTATCGATTCTTTTTGTAATCGATTACTCTAGCACTTTATCGATCGATTAATCGGATAATTCTTTTTTTTGCGTTTTTAAACAACCAAAACAAATAATGCATAACGAAAATGATGTGGCTGTAAAATGATCAAGCATTTCTCAAAAAAACAGAGGTATTCATTCCAACTCCAACATTTGGCTCCAAAACTAAGCCCATTTATTAAGTGCCAGTGCCAATTATTAAACAATACAGTTAAATCAACTTACTGTAAAACATGTATAACATGTAAAACTGTGAATACAAACTTAAATAGTAAAGGCCATTTGGCCTTGGTTTTGTTTTCTTAATACAACATTATAAAAAAAGGATTGCACCTTCTGCAAATTACCCACCTGAGAACAAAGAATGAATATAAAATATCAAGCCAAACAGGTACACAATGTGTACAATTTATAAAAAATAAATGTAAATAAAACAATTATGAATAAATGAAATAAATAAATAATAAATAAATCCAGTCCCCAAATCCATGATAACCACACTAATCTGCCAATCACAAGGAGGCAAATACACTGTGTGCGAAGACTAGGGTCCTACCTACTTGCTACATGGTTAGCATGCTCTTATATGGTGTATAACGCTGGTGTGCTTCCTGAACAACGGTCCGTGTGGAACAATCAGAGCCCTGCGTGTAAAGTGCGCGTCATAGGAATTTAACGAGGCTTCGAGGCAGAGTTTTTGCCTCGAGGAATTTTTATAATCGAGTAACACGATGAATCGTTTCAGCCCTATAGCTAACCCTTGTTTCTTGTTTATTGTAGTTGCAGTATCATGCTGGTTTGGCCTCCAGTTTGTTGAATCAACAGTCACTGAAACGATCGGCCAATCAGATGGGCGCTTCAGCCAAGAGACGACCCAAAGTCCAACCCAGTACTCTGGTACTTCCTCCTCAGTGAGTTCTGCAGTAGTTCACACTCACTACATCACAAGTACTGTGATACCTCCCGTTAAAGCCTTGTGGTACTGTGCAGATACGTGGATGATGTCATCTCTCGGATCGGTCGGATGTTTCCTGATATGACCATTGAGCTGTTCAGACCCAACGGGACGTCGGCTGTCCTGCTGGTAATCTCACACACTCACACACACACACACACACACACACACACACACTGCACAGCTGTGCTCAGACCAGGCACCAGGTGTCCCTCTGTCTCACCTGTCTCCCTTTCAGGTGACTCTGGGTAAGGTGTTGAAGGCAATTGTCGTGATGCGTTCGCTGTTCATCGACAGAACGGTTGTCCGAGGGTTCAACGAAAACGTTTATAACGAGGACGGAAAGGTGAGACATCACAAAAACCTGACAGGTCACCCCTGATACCTGTCTGTCTCTGTGCTAACTACTCTGTGTGTCCTCCTCAGCTGGACATCTGGACCAAGTCTCAGTACCAGGTCTTCCAGAAGGTAAGACTTACCTGTCCTCACCTGAGCTGAGGGTGCAGTCGGGGTGGGTATGGATGACTAAATGGGTGCTGAATCCTGATTGGTCAGTACGGAACTATTTATCAGTTCTGTTGTTATTATTAATTCAGGGCTCTATGCTGACATCTTCCCCAATGAGCACATGTGCTACTAAAGTAAAATATCTGGGAGCACAAAAAAATATTTATTTATCGATTTATCGAACACCTCACACTTTAAATAGGCAGCACAAACAAGTTGTATCCAATGTGTTCTAAACACAAAGGATGTCATTTGTCCAAGTGCACATTAATATTCATATAAAATAGAGGAAGCACTAAAATACAATAACAAAGAGGTGTGTCTTATTTTGCCCACTTAGGAACACGATTTGATGCTGGTTTGGAGTCACTGGGTCACATGACATGGAAGCTATTGGGGAAAAAAAATCATAATTTCTGCATATTAATATTCATATAAAATAGAGGAAGCACTCAAATACGATAGAAAGAGCTGTGTCTTATTCGTCCAGTTTACTAATACAATATGCTGCTGGTTTGTATTAATATATTTATGCAAAGTAATTTAATGACTTAGACTTTCTTTTACTGTCATTCGAATTACACTTGCAATGGGAACAAAGTTTAGTTTCAATGGCTCAGGATAGTGCAGGATAAAAAAAACGGCATGTAAATTTTGGACGTTGGAAAGTAGGATGGAGGGAAGCTGTGTTCTCCGTGGATTTGCCTCCAGCCCAGCTGTTAGCCCCGCTCGACAGCCGTGCCTCGTCCTCGGTAACAAGGCCTTTGCTTGCTTCTCTGTCAGCTTGTGATGCTAGGAGCGTCCATAGCAACTGGGTGTTGTCAGCGTAGGTCCCTAAATCAGTTTCCAGTGATTCAGCGCGAGGCTCTGGGAGGTGAGCTAACCGTCTTCCTGCTGCTAAGACTGGGCGAAACTCTGTTATGTTGCGGCTGGACCCGAGTGAATATCCGCCGAATATCCAACCTAAAACTAACTTCACCACGGTCCGTTGACCTGTCACCTCTCGCATGACACTGGTTGCGTCATTACAGAAAAGTACTGTCATTGGAGCGTTGCGGCCAGGGGATTGTAGTTTGTGAATGATCGTAGACGATGTAGGTTGTGACGGTAACTTGTGACCTTTGCTCGCACACTGTGCGCTGAAATCATTATCCCGGTTTGCACATGCATTTTTTTAGGGGCAAATACGAGTAAAATGCTCGCACTGTAGACCCCTGGTTAATTAATCCTGGCGGGCGCGCAGGTAGTCGAGTGGATAGAGCGCAAGCCACGTACGCAGTGGACCCCGGTTTGAATCCGGCTGGAGGACCTTTACAGCATGTCACATCCCCATCTCTCTCCCCTTTACGTCTATCAACTGTCAAATAAAGGTGTCTATGCATCAAAAAAAATCTTAAAAGGAAAAAAAAATAATAATAATCCTGGCGTTTTGTAGCTCATTATTGATGACGTGGCCGCAGGTGAAAGGAAACAAAAACCCAGTGGTGGATGAGAGGAATTGATCTGTTGGGAGATGATTCTGATTGGTCGGACAGTCGGACCAGCTTCTAAACTCTCAGCTAGGGCCATGGCAACCAGACAGAATTTCGGTGTTAATTATCTCTGTAAAAAATCAAAGTGAGTTAATTGATTTTCTCTCGCGTGTTCAGTTGACTATTGATGAAATCCTAGTCATACAGGGGATAGGTATGATTGGGATTTGACAATTAATATCCTATAAAGCCTCCTGTAGGCCTGATGCAGATAGACAATGAAGTGGAGAAATGCTAATAGGGAATGTTCTACCTGCTCTAACAGCCTGTGCACACAGCACAGGTCTTATTACAGGCTATAATATCTTTAACGTTAACAATACTCAGTGGGCCTATAGTGAGGGAACATTAGCTTTATTTGTGATTAAAATATGACGATGAGGACCCAACAATTGGCCTTCCCTTACTTCTCAAACTACGTTGAAATTGCATCTTTAACAGCCTAATTTTCCCAAATGTCCCGGGGGAGAAATCCCTGGACCCCGTTACAAAAGACTCTGTCTGCAGCAGTGATGCCGCTATACTCTAATCTGACCACTTTTTTTAGTAACGAGTAATCTAACACGTTAATATTTCCAAAACGGTAATCAAGTTACTTATTCAAGTCACTGTGCGTATTATTTTTGTCATTTTCCTCAGAAAAAATATATATTTTTTGCTTTCTTCTTGCATCTCGAGGAGTGATGTCACGTATGTGAGAAGTCACGTTTTCAGCACGAGGACACTCGGGTGTAACACCAGGCAGCAACACAAACACACACAACAATGGAGGGAGGAGAGAGATGTGCATTTTCTTAGCTGGAAATACAGTCATTATATTGAGTTCATGTCAGCTAAAGATGAAAATATTAAGGTTCGCTGTACACTCTGTGCTGGCTGTACTTTTTAAAGGAGTAATCAGATTACTTTTTCAAGGTAAGTGAGGCTAAAGCCCTGGATGTTTTGCACTCCTAGTGACGCCCCTGATGCCAACAACTCCACGTCTTCAAAATAAGCAGTCCACAAGTAAGATCATGCCAATCACCACTGTGTCATCCTTGAATTTCACCATTGTGTTGGTGCTGTGTGTGGCTGAACAATCATGGGTGTACAGGGAGTAGAGCAGGGGGATCAGGATGCAGCCTTGACAGGTGCCAGTGTTGAGGGTGTGGCTGCTGGTGGTGTGATTTCGGATCTTCACCACCTATGGTCTGCCGGTTAGAAAGTTCAAGACCCAGGAGCAGAGTAAAGAGCTCATCCCCAGATCCTGAGCTGGGCTACCAGTCTGAAGGGGAACTAGTTGGAATAACACCAGTGAGGAAGGAGTTGATCTACGAGTTGAACAACGCCGAGCTGAAATCAAGGAACAGTCAACATGCAATAGATCGGTGCTACAAGCAGCAGAGAGAAAATGGAAAATATCATGCCATGCTGAGGACTTGCTCACTTCAGCTACCTTCTCACTGACTTCACCTCAACTATATCAACAGCCAAATCTGCCCTCTACCTGTCAAAGATCAACTCCTCTGCCTCCAACCCCAGGAAACCTTGTTCTCTTCTCTCCCCAACCCTCCTACCCCTCCCCCTCCTTTGTCCCTCATGGCTCTTACCTGGGAGTTCAACTGAAAAATATACAGAACTGTACTGATCACACTGCAGCTAGATTTAAGAAAACTGCTGAGGAAGCTCAGGTCCTTTGGAGTGCAGGGGACCTCCTGACTTTCTTCTATGACTCTTTGGTGGAAAACTAATTTCCCAGTTTGTGGGACAATAAAGGATTAAAGTCAATAAAAAGATTAAATTCTGATTCTGAACTTACTTTACCAAGACAGGAAAAGACATCAGCTCCTCATTTACTCCTATGCCCATCCAGAAAGCACCTCCCCCAACCCTCACCTCCGATGGCCTCACCTGCTTCAGCCCTCTCTCCTCTGAAGATATTCTCACACTAGTGATGTCTAACCGGGCCACCACCTGTTCCCTGGACCCGGTTCCCTCCTCTATTCTCCAAAACAATTCTCACGACATCCTGCCATTCCTCACCTCTCTGATAAACTCCTCCCTGACATCAGGCCTTATTCCAGCTCTTTTCAAGACAGCCACAGTAAAGCCACTCCTAAAGAAACCCATCCTAGACCCAGCTGACTGCTCTAACCTACCTATGATACCTGACAAATCGCACCTTTCAGGTCACATGGAACAGCTCCTTGTCCAAACCCTGCTTTCTGGAAACTAGTGTCCCTCAAGGCTCAGTATCAGGACCGGTTCTGTTTTCACTCTACATTAGATCACTAGGCCCTGCAGTCACATCACATGGATTCTCTGACCACTGTTACGCTGACGACACCCAACTGTTCCTCTCTTTCCCCTCATCCTCCTCCAACAGCCACGTTGTGACGCTCATCTCTGAATGTCTGCAGACATCTCTGCTTGGACAGCACCCGTCTACTTCCAAACACTGGTCAGACCACACGCCCCAGCAAGAGCACTTTGCTCCACTACATCAGCGGGCTGATGTGGTTTCTTTCTTGTGCCAAATGTTCTTATTGTAAGTCGCTTTGGGCAAAAGCGTCTGCTGAATGCCCTCAATTTCAATGTAAATGTGTTTTTGCCAGGTAACAGACCACGCCACCACCGCCCTGCTGCACTACCAGCTGCCCCAGATGCCAGACGTTGTGGTCCGATCCTTTATGGTGAGATAACTGATCCATAATCTCTACCTGTTTGTCTCACCTGTTGTTGACCCATCTGTCTCTCTACCTGTCTGTCTCTCTGCTTATCTGTCTCTCTACCTTTTGGTCCCCCTACCTAATCAAATCAAATCAGTCTTATTTATACAGCCCAACATCACAGTCACGTTGCCTCCAGTGGGTTTTACAATCTGTACAGTAGCGACATCCTCTGACCTTACACCCTCGAGTTGAGTGAGGAAAAACATGCCTGTCCATCTCTCCACTTGTCTGTTTCATCTGTTGTTGCCTGCCTGTCTTTCTACCTGTCTGTCTCACCTGTTGCTGACCTGTCTGTCTCTCTACCTGTCTGTCTGCAGACCTGGCTGCGGAGCTACATTAAACTCTTCCAGTCTTCCTGTCAGCGCTGTGGGCGTTTTCTGCAGGATGGACTCCCTCCAACATGGAGGGACTTCAGGACCCTGGAGGCTTTTCACGACACCTGTCGCATGTGAACAAACACTTCCTGTTTAACACGTTATGTTCATTGTGTTTTTATGTTTGTATTTTGTAAAGAAGTTTAAATAAAGTTTGATTTAATTTTTTTTTACACTTGTGTTTGTTTGTCAAAGTCTTCTCCAGCACTTCCCAAAGATTTTCAAGGGGGTTCAGGTCTGGACTCTGGTGGCCGATCCACATGTGAAAATGATGATGGAATATGCCCATGCCATTAGGAAAGAACAAATCCATTGATGGAAACACCTGGTCATTCAGTAGATTCAGGTAGTCAGCTGACCTCATTCTTTGGGCACATAATGTTGCTGAACCTCGACCTGACCAACTGCAGCAACCCCAGATAATGGCACTGCCATACACAGCTGTTCAGTCCCAATCCCTTGAGTTCCCTTCACATTGTGCATGTGAAGATGTTCTTACTGTCAGGGTCAGGGTTCTACTGTTGTTTTTCTACCATTTGATTTCACTAAATGTTTAAGTGATCACCAATCATGATTCCTGAAATAGTACAGACTCTGCGGCTGCAGCAGGACGTTTCAGAATGGTTAGTGTGTCTGAATAATGTTAGTTTGTTTGTATGTGTTGTTACAGTTACTACTATGTAGCTAATGGCTAACAGCTAGCGAAAGCTGTGTTTGTCTCCAACCCAGTCTCCAAACTCTTGGACACTGTTTGCATCGTCTCTGTCTCCAGTCTGCACATGTTTCCAGACGTTTTACTGTGACAACCAAGCTCCCTCTTTATATTATTAACATTAAACTTGCTTCAAACGCCATTGCATAGCAGACCGAAGTGGAGCTAACTAGTTAGCCAATTTCCAGCTGACTTCACCATACTCGTCGGCAACTGTAAATACTATCAAACCGCGGCGACACTTACCTGTGGCTCGGGTGCAGTTGCTGGGTCCGGTATGGTTGAGACTGATCCTTTTACGAGGGTCAGTGTCGAGGCAAAGCCAGCTTTGTACCGACACTCGTTACTGAAGCTGTACGATGTGAAGTGGTTAGCACACACATAGAAGTTAACACGAACCGCAGCCGGCACGTTGTCGTTAAAAATGAAAAACAACCACGGTCTCTTCTGTTGTTCTGTAGCTGGGACAGAATATAGGCACTTAAGAGACCATGCAGGAATCACTTGTTTTCCTCATTCTGGGAGTTGGCAGGCTCAGGGAGGACTAGCTTATATAGGTAGAGAGCAGAGAACTTGTTTTTTATGATATGGGACCTTTTTAAAACATTTTTATTCAAACAGCAGCTGAACTTCATTCATTAATAAAATATCAGTTTATTAATAACAGATGATAATGAAGTCCTTTTCCAGCAGCTCATATTTCATCAGAGACCCTCCAACAACAATCATTAACCTTCATCAATTATTGATCTGCTGCTGGCAGTCAGGTTGTTAAATTACCATACAAATGAAAAAGCTCACTTTATTATTGTTATGATTCTTTGTGATTAATGCAGACTGACGACTTTTGAACTATAACAGTCAGATGACCAGCTTATATGTGATTGGACAGCTGAGTTTACTTTCAATTAAACAATTCAAATCAAATCAAATGTCAATTAAAGTGTGATCCATAACCGTCAGACACTGAGAGACTCTTCTAGGTGGATGGGAGTTTAGGAACCAGCCTTGGGAACAAAGTTTGCTGGTGACCAGCGTATATTGCATTTTGGTGACTAGTCTATGCAGTTTTTCCCAGCAGGGTTCTCCCTCATGTGTTTGTCAGTTCATTCTGTGATGTTTCCCTGTTATTCCGTCTTGGTCAGACTTTCCCATGTTGCCACCCGGCATTCTGCTCCAGTGTCTCCTTGTGTCTCGCCCTGGTATGTTTCTGGTTATTTTTATTCTTTTTCGCAAATGACTGCATTTTTCACTGCCTGAACAAACCCCAAAACTCAGCAAACTTGGGATGTGCGTCACACCTGCTAAATGTTTTTATAATCTATTGTTGTCGTGAATTTCCACCTAGGTGACTCTATAATTAAGGTAAGTGCGTTTTGCCTTAGAACTCCCATATACTTTGTTGCACACTCCTGACAAAAAGTTAAGAGAATTTTGATATTCC
Organism: Sparus aurata; assembly: GCF_900880675.1. Taxonomy (NCBI): domain Eukaryota; kingdom Metazoa; phylum Chordata; class Actinopteri; order Spariformes; family Sparidae; genus Sparus; species Sparus aurata. Next base: position 37,944,662 of record NC_044191.1, on the reverse strand, counting down.
AAGCAAAATTTTAGGCGATAACCACAAGGTCATCGGCTAAAATTAAATAGGCGATGTAAGTCTATGAATATAAGTATTTTAACACAAAACTTGGTATAATTGTTGTCAATGCCTTTCTAAGGATATCTGACGAAGGAGTTACTGATCCGCCACTAGGTAACGCTCTGGTGGCCATCTAATTTCATATTTGGCACTGTGCCCACACCACAACACTTATGGGAATGAAATTCATAGGGGTGCCATAGAATGGCCCCTGTAACTCGCACACCAAAAATGACCAGCAGGTGGTGCTATTTTCAAAGCAAAAGCGTTTTTGGCTCATAACTCCCACGCAATATGTTGCACATTGTTAAACCGTATATCTATGTGTTCCCAGAGTTCAGCTGACTTGTGTAGTGTAGGCCACGCCCACTTTCATGGTAACTTTACATTCACAAAATTGTGACAAATGGAAAACTTTTTTTTTCGAACTCCTCCTAGGCAATTTCACCGAATTGCACCAAACTTTGCATGAACCATCTGTGGACCCTCCTGACAAAAACTTATCAAAAGAATTTTGATAGTCCAAAAATCACCCAAAATATTAAAAAACAAATTCCTGCACATAATGTTCAAAACATTCTTTCATATCTTGACCAAGTACATTCCCGTTACCACAACACTTATGCTAATTGTGTTCCATGGTCCGATGAGGGTTTGTGCAAAATTTGGTGCAAATCAGCCAATAGGTGGCGCTCTGGTGGCAGTCTAATTCTTGTGAATGAAATTAAATGGGGAAATCTTCAAATCCTCTTCAAAACTCATAGACTTTCAACCTCTCCTTGTCCCTCATACTTTGAGTTAGAGACACCATTCCAGCTGTTAAAGAGTCAGAGGACCTTGAACTATTGGGCATGTATTCAGCTTTTTAAAATCTTTTATGGTTTTCAAATCATCACAGTTTTAGTTTTAAGGATTTTTACAGTGCGCTACAGTGCGTGACATCATCGCTAGAGTGCAGAGCAGCTGGAAAACCTGGAGAAAAAATTCTGTTCAGCTTGATTTGGATCCCACATCTTTTACTTCACATAGAGAATATATACATAGAAATGAAGGAAATCTCATTGGCTTTCAGCTGATGGTCTTATTTCAGATGTAGGACTTAGACTTTTGGCTGTAAAAGCCCCAGAGCGACAAGCACTCCAGCAACTCCCCCATAAGCCGCAATGTTAATTTTGAGCCTAAATTTATGGAGGACAGCAGATGGTACCTGTTTTGTCTCTCGCTCTGCCGCCCTCATTTTCCACTCTAACACATCAGAGAGTTCAGCAATGTCTCCTGTTAGTCAATATATAAATATTTTGGAAGATAATTATTACATGTTTTTCAAAAATCGCAGGGGTTTGGGAGGCATTTTCCCATTAATACTTATGGGGACATTTTCAACTTTGGCTCTGCTACTGCTCCAGCATATGAGCAGCCAGAGAAACTGTTCACCTTTTTAAGCTCTTTCAGCCCTCTTACTTTCAGCTTTTCAGCTTTTTCAAATATAAATTGTTCTGCCTTTTCAGCTTCTTCATACATTTAGCTTTATGTTCAGATGGAGAAACTGTTCAGCTATTAAACTGTTCACATTTTTAAGCTCTTTCAGCCCTCTTCCTTTTCAGCCTTTTCAAATCTTCATCTTTCTGCATTTTCAGCTTCTTCATACATTCAGCTTTATGTTCAGCTGGAGAAACTATTCAGCTATCAAAATGTTCAACTTTGTTTGCCCATTCAGCTTATTACTTTTCAGCCTTTCTGCCATTTCAGTTTTTAAAAAATTCAGTTTTTTCTGCAACTTCTTGACCATTAAGCTTTGCTAATGGATACAAACCTCTGTTTAAGAGTCTGTACGGTCACACAGTGTACTCCTCTCATTATTCTTTCTTTATGTAGATTGCAGGGAGTTCTTTTGACTTCAGTGTACATTATTTAATACTGGCAGGAGCAGGCCACTAAATTATAAAGGAACTTCCTCAACGGAAGGTTGAGTTTTCATTTCTCTTCTTCATTAATTTATACTTTGTCTTTGTTGCACTTTGTTTAGCTTTTTGCTACTTTGGTTTTTGTCCTTTTGACCCGTTTTTGTTTTTTTCTGGTTCCCGTTGGTTGTTAGGCTTTGTTTGTACTTGAGCTTTTGTTAATAAAGCATTTTGTTCCCCTATTTCCTGCCTCTTTTGTGTGTGTCTGTGTTTGTGTCCTCATCAAGTTTTCCCCTGAAGTGTAACACTAAAACTGTCATGATTCATGACATTGTTAAACCGTATATCTATCATGTATTGATTTTATGTCAAAATTAAAACAGCAGCAACAAATTAAAAATATGTTTCTGTCATTAAATTAAACTTGATGAAGTTCAGATTCTTTTAACAGATTATTGATCAGACTGATGTGATGATGATGTTTCAGTCTCTAATATTTGATAGTAAAATAATTGTCAGTCTCTGATATTTAATCAAAATAAAATGAGTGACCTTAAGACTGAACTACTCGCTGACATTTCAGCGTCGATCTGACGAAAGAAGTTCAGAGACATTTACTGTCTGATATTTACACAGCCCCTCGAGGGTCACAAAAAAACTAGATGTGGAAATGCCTCTTGTCATTGATCTGCTGAAGGCACCATGGATACAAGCTACCAGCGCAGCTACTGACTATCCTGTCTTTCTACATGGAGTTATTGATAGTGATCAGTAATCAATAAAGATGTATATGAGCGCTGCGGTGTGTCTCTGTGTGTAATTTTTTTGCATTTATCATGTTTTAATTCTTTTTGAATGATAAGTGATCATAATCATGTCGCATCTTTCCACATAGACAAAATTCCACTTTTAAGCATGGTGAAGTTCTTGGAAAGGTGAAACACGATTTCGAAACTTTAAAGCAATAGTTTAGTTAGATTAAAGTTTTGTGAGTCTAAACTCAGGTCACAGAAGGAGTGATGCTGTCAGCTGCCCCCCCTTTTGGTCCGTCTGCTGCACAGTCATAAAACAGAGAGACATGCTCTCTACCTCACTTCTCTTCTCTGCTCTTCCCTGCTCCTCTCTCACTCTCACTGTATTTTTTTTCACTAATCTATCTCTCCTTTTATCTTTATTTTATTTTATTTTTAAAGTAATCTTTGCTTTTATATTTGCAACAAGCTCTAAGAAAAGCTAATTGAAGAACTACACTTTAAGTGCTTCACTTTTTGTTTCTAACAGAACTAAGTTCTTTTCCTTTTGATTTTTGATTTTAATATATCGTTAAAATATCACCGCCTGATCCAGAAGAAGTTGAATTAGTTTAAGAATCAGAACTTGAGAACCACCACTTGAAACCACAAAAGAGAATGTCTTTTTCAAGACTATCCTCATTTGATGAAGAACGTTGCAGTAATTGTCTGCTTCAGAAGACGTGGTCTCCAACGAAAGATATTTTGTGTGCTCCCAACTGAGACCGACTCTGCCCCAGCGCACTCAAGCGGACATCCTGCTGGGCCTTTGGACCAGAGTTCCTCAACGGAGTACCAGACTTCACTCGACCCCCGGACCATCCCGGCAAGCCCGCAGTCGAACCCAGAACACTTGAGAAAACCAAGCTTCAGGACCTCCTGATTCCAGACAAAGCAGGCCGAACGTCTTCATACAGCTGGATCCACAAATGTGAGAAGGAGTGGTGTCTAAAGATCTGGGCTCATATTCACAAAGAATCTTGAGGCTAAAAGTAGCTCCTAACAGGCAGATTTAGGAGCAACTCCTAAAAATAATGGGCGTGTCAGTCGTAACTTTAGGACACCTAAGTCTGGGAGACCTTAGAAGTAGTCCAGAGGACTCCTAACTCACTAAGACCTCGTCACAGCCGAATGTTTTGGAGATGCTAAATAACAGGGAATTATTAAAACGATGTCGGGTGAAGGGATTGAAGTTGTGGTTGAGTTGGTGAGGACCGCAATAACCTTCCCAAGCAACCGAAACAATCCAGTAATGCCGGAGTTAAAATGTTTGGCAACACTCCGGTATTTGTCTACGGGGAAAATGCAGCTCTTCTCACGGGACTAGTATTACCTGGGGACCTCAAGTGATTTAGAAATTATCCCACCACGTCTGTGTTTCGTGTGGCGCATTCGCACAGGATAAGCGAAGTCTGTGTTTTAACTTGAATTTACTGACATTATCCCCCGGGTCGATCGCACCGGAGCCCTTGCTGGAGCAGCACGACAGTTAGACATGGATACTTTTAATATAATAACTGGTGAGCCTGTTGAAAGATGGAAAAATGTTCCTTACCACATGCTGCCATGCATGTAATCCATCTAATCATCTTTCGAGATGTCGCTCTTCTGATGAGCCTCCTGAATTTGCACCCAAAATGCTGTCAAAACTTTTATTTATAATTCCCAATGCAGCCTCCATAATTCTTGACTGGGAAAAAGGCAGAAAAGGGTGTGGAAAACACAAAAAACCTTAAGAAAAACACAAAACGACCCCAAATCACAGAGATGCCGATTCGCATGGGACTAATATTATCAAATGACCTCTGTGTTTGTTGAAATATGGTAAATTTGCGGTGGAATTTTTACTTTACAAATTACGGACATGGCAGATTCGCACGGGATTTAGATCACAGACGACCTCCGCAATTATTACAAGTTACTGGAGGTCCCCAGGTTTATACTAGTCCCGTGCCAACAGGGCTTTTGTCAATTGGAAAAAGTTGCATTCCATCAATACACAAATTGTCTTTGATGCATGTTACAATATATTGAACATTGTTGCGAAATGGCCCTGATCAACACACGATTCCCGAATTGTAATGGAGAATTTGACGCAGCTTTTCGAGCAAATGCCGCTTTTATTGGCAATTCACGTTTTTCATCGCAATTTCACTGTTTTCATAACTAAAAGTAGGTCTCAGCGGCTTTGTGAATTACTTTTAAGAAACGACTCCTACATAAAAACTTTTAGTCCGATTTAGGAGTACTCCTAACGTTATGATAAAAGTCTTTGTGAATACGGGCCCTGACTTCTGTTTAGGTCTGACTTCTGTCTTATGAACTTAAGAGAATTGAGATTAGGGTCTCGTTAGTATTAAAATGTAATCCCATAATATTTAATACATAAAAACCCGACTCTTTGACCTCACCATCTGCCGACGGACACATAACTTTATTACTTTGCTTATTACAGACTTTACATTTTCTTTTATCTGTTGTTGTTTATCTAAAATTGTCATTTCATTTATTTTACCCTGAATTACTTAGTTAATAAACATATATGATCCTTTGCCGTTTTCTGGAACTTAATTTTAATGTGGAGAACCGAAGAATCCGTGTAAAGAAATCACTACATCAGAATATGAGATTAAGTATAGATTTTTTAATTGAATAAATTGATTTGGAATTGATTTGAATGGTTCAAGCCAAACTTGTACAGTTAGATTTCTGGAATAATTCCCTCGGTATTATTCCAATAGTTAAACAACGGAAGTGATGCTCCATTTACGAGTGTATAATTAATCGCCAGTGATTAACTACCTTTATTATCAAGTGGTGTATCTCCTACACCAGTGTGTTTTGGTATTTTTACAATCTCTTCTGACAATATTTAAAATTTTTTGACAAATAACATTTTTCTGCTTAAGCTTAAAAGAAGGTGGACTGGACTACAGTAGAATCTGTTGTCAGAAGTCACTCGGTAGGATGACGAGTATAATCCAAGAGAAGCAGCTGCCGGCCAGTCAGGACGAACAGTGGCAACTAGAGTGCAGTGTGTTTACTGGGGAAACTACATGTCACTATCTCCATTATCAGCTCGGCCGCGAAGCACTGGAAGAGAAGCCGATAAAAGCCGACACTCCTTGCTGTCTGTGTTGCTGCAATGTGCGGTTACATTTATGGGCGGTGTACATCAGGCTTCAACATAAATGCACTGATGCAACAATTAACCACGTCCCATTCTTGGTTTAAGAAAGAATAGCCCCATTCTCATTGAGCTTTGACTGCCGGGATCCTGTGCCAATTCTCTCTCTTCTCTGAAGCTCTGATGGTGTTCAGTCTGATAACTACACAGGTCCAGTGGCGGTTCTAGACCAGTTTTAATAGGGGAGCCAGGTTGGGGCCGGCTTTTTTGTTAGGGGGCACATACAACCCAGAAAAAAGGATAAATCCCTCATTCAGACAAAGCAGTGTTTACAGTTTCAGCAATTTTGATTGGGTAGTAAACTGCTGAGACACTTTATTTCTGCCTTTCCCTTCAGAACAAAATCATAGCAAGAAATCTGTCATTGTATTATTAATGCAGACTCACTGCCAGGGGGGCCACAGGGGGGTCCAGACTCAGAGTTACGGGGGCACTGGCCCCTGTTGGCCCCCCCTAGAACCGCCCCTGCACAGGTCCCTAACTGAATAAAGAGAAATGTCCCACAAAGCAACGTTACAGGACCAAACAACAGTAACATAGTAACAGTAACTGTCTTTGGCAACCAACAATGAAAAAAAAAATACCAGTTATATGTGTCTATGCTCCCGTCTGTCCTCCCATCTGTCCTCCCGACTGTCCTCCTGTCTGTCCTCCTGCCGAAAAACGGCATCTGTCACCATCAAAAAACTTACGCTTAAGTTACTGTTGTCATGGTGACGGTCAGCCCTGCGTTCCTGCAGTGACAGTCAGACAGGTCCAGGTTACTGATGGTGATGATGTCATGATGTCATTCAGAGTGAAAAACGGAACGTTGTCACTTTCAGGATGTTTGGTGTGTCAGGATCTCCATCACTGCACATTCTAACAGCATCCATGTGATTATAAACTGTCAGCAGGTTCATGTTCAGATTGACAGGAGGACACCTGGGAGACATGTTGGAAACACACCACGTCATCATCAGACGTCATCATGACATCATCACACCGTCACGCCTCTTTAGGATCGAAGCGCCGGCTTTCTATGTGGATAAACAAAAGGTGGAGAATGTGCGAACCTCCGCTGCAGAGATAATGTGGGGACTCATGTCAATAGTTAGAAACTCTGGCAGCAAAAAGACTTTTCTATAATTAATTAACTGAAATAAACATGTTAGAGTCTGAATCTACTCCAAAAACAAATACAAAACTACCAATAATAATAATAATAATAATAATGATAATAATAATAATAATAATAGTAATAACAACAATAATAATAATAATAATAATGTGTTGTTGCAGCTTAAGTAAAATGAAGTGATGACAGTGACATAGAAGATGTAATTAATGTGAGAAGAGCTCCGCCTGCTGGAGGACTGACACCATCCCAGCTATTATTATTATTATTGTTATTATTATTATTATTATTATTATTATTATTATTATCATTGTATCATTGTTGTTGTTGTTAGAGGTTTAAATACTATGATTATTTATTATCACAATATTATTTTGTCTGCTCTGACAGTGTGTGTGTGTGTGTGTGTGTGTACTGAGCATGCTCAGTTGCCGCCCCGCCCTGCTGTCACACACACACACACACACACACACAATCTCAGCATCTCCTCACTGATGACAAAGGGTCCTCCAGGGAGACGCGCCGCGCGTGACCGCTCCTCTGCTCTCGTGCTACTGCAGACAGAAACAGACAGACAGACAGACAGAGAGCGAGACAGAGGGGGAGACAGACAGACAGACAGACAGAGAGCGAGACAGAGGGGGAGACAGACAGACAGACAGAGAGCGAGACAGAGGGGGAGACAGACAGACAGACGGTGTGTCAGAGGATGCGCGCGGCGGACAGCAACAGCAGCAGCAGCAGCAGCAGCCCGCGGTGATCGTGGGATCGGAGCCGCAGCGGAGCGCGAGGTGCTGTGCGGACAGGATGAGCTGTAACTGGGGCACCGAGCTGTGGGTATGTTCACCTGTTCACACCTGCTGCAGCCGCACTGACCCGACAGATACCTGAGAACACGTCACTGCTCACCGTCAGTTAACGAGCCGGACACCGGGCCTCTGTGTGTGTGTGTGTGTGTGTGTGTGTCAGAGGCCCTCGTGCTTTCCTCGGCTCTGCCATAGCAACATGGTGAGTGACGACAGCAGCTCGAGCTCTGCGTCCTCCATGATGCTGCTGCAGCGCGCGACCCGGAGACAGAGACCAAACCTGACACAAGTTATTTATTGATTATTAAAATAATAATCATGACCAGCTTTGTTGGCGGGATGGAATGTGACGTCATACTAGAATCAGCTGACCGGCTTACACAGAGCGAGCTAAAAGAACTTGATTACTTTGTGTACATGATGTGGGTGGATCTATGCATGCTTTAATACACGTCCATATACTGTATACACATTGTACACAGAATATGATGTTTATTAATGAGGGCTAGTATTCCCTCTATAATGTATATTTAAAAGTATATTCTGTATGATGTGTATATCATACAGAATATTATGTAATGTATGATATACAGTATATGATCTATATGGTGTCACTAATACCATATATTCTGTATATAATGTATATCACACATTATGCTCCGAATATAATGTATATTACACAGAATATTCTCTAAATAGAGTAAATTATACAGTATATTCTGTATATAATGTATATTACACAGAATATTCTCTAAATAGAGTATATTAAACAGTGTATTCTGTATATAATGTATATTAAACAGTGTATTCTGTATATAATGTATATTAAACAGTGTATTCTGTATATAATGTATTTTATACAGTATGTTCTGTAAATAGTGTATTTATTTGTATGTTCTATATATAATGTACATGATACAGCATGTTTTATATAAGTGGATTCAGTGGGTGGAGTCAGTGTACTGGTGAACTCAGTGGGTGGAGTCAGTGCACAGGTGGATTCAGTGGGTGGAGCCAGTGTTTAGGTGGATTCAATGGGTGGAGTCATGGCCTTGTCTTGTGTTTCAGGATCAGTTTGATAACTTGGAGAAACACACCAGCTGGGGAATCGACTTCCTGGAGAGATACACCAAGTTCATCAAAGAGAGAGCCGACATCGAGCAGAGCTACGCAAAACAGATCAGGTAACAGCTCACCTGGAGCTCACCTGGAGCTCTCAACAGATGAAGTATTGAAAAAGTTTTCAGGTAGTTTAGAATTAAAACAAATCAAACAAGTCACAGTTTAACAAGCAGGTGAAGACACAGGTGTCTCTGTGAGTGGGTGGAGCAGGTGGTGCAGGAAAGTTTGAGGATGATCATTAACTTTTGACTGTTTCTTTTAATTTAACTGGCTCTCTCTACCTGTCTGTCTCTTACCTGTCTTTTTGTTTCTCTCTCTATCTGTCTGTCTCTCTATCTGTCTGTTTGTCTCTCTCTCCACCTCTGTCTCGCTACTCCCCTCCCTATCTCTCCCTCTACCTGTCTGTCTGTCTTGCTTCCTGTCTGTTTGCAGGAGCCTCTCGAAGAAGTACCATCCAAAGAGAAGCAGAGAGGACGAGAGCAGGTCAGTCCACAGTTTAATGACTTTCATTTATTTTAACAGAGTCACTGTTTGTTTGTTTGCTGTCACTTCACACATTCTGAACCTGCAGGTGGAGGCTGGGTGGAGTCAGAAGTTGTTACACACCTGCTGTGTGATTGGCTGTTACAGGTACACCTGGTGTTTGGCTTTTGCTGCAACTCTTCGTCAGCTGAACGAACTCTCCACTCAGAGAGAAGAACTTGCTGAGAACCTGAACTCACAGATCGTCTGCGAGCTGTCCAGATACACCCAAGAGCTGAAGACTGAGAGGAAGACTGTGAGTACACGAACCAACAGCTCGGCTCAGCCGTCAGCGGAGTGACTTGGAGTAAATTGATGCACGCACACTGAACTGTGGCTCGGTCACAGATCCATCATTGTTTCACCGTTCATCATTACAAGTGTCTACAATGAAATATCACTGAATAATTGAAATACTAAATTTCCTTGCTGACCAGTTTGTTCTTTTGTTTCAGCATTTCCAAGATGGCCGTCGTGCTCAGCAGCACATTGAGAGCTCCTGGAAACAGCTGGAGTCTGTGAGTGACCTCTGACACCTCTCATCAACACCTGCTGACCGCCACCTCATGACCCAACCCACCAACACATTGAATGAACCCACCACCTCAAAAAACAAACACTGTCACTTCATATTGAAATATTCTGATTGACCTTAAAAACAGATTTGACTTTGTGATGATTTTATTGATTCATTGATTTGTTGTTTTGTTGTTCTTGGTGCTGTTCAGAGTAAACGCCGGTTTGAGCGTGACTGTAAGGAGGCGGAGCGAGCTCAACATGTCTCTGACAGAATTGACCTCGACAACAAGACGGAAGGAGAAAAGGTAGATGAACAAGAATTCATATAAACACAATGTGGTTCTATTGAAAGAGTCAATCTAAAACATGAATATATATCAGAGGAGGAGGACCCTTTTGACCCATCACACTCATTAAGCACATTTTAAAATATGGCGGTCTGAATATAACAAAACATGTGACTGTGTGACTGAATGCAGATAATAATTGTTGATATTTGGAAGATGTTGTGTGAACTGCTGCAGGTTTTGGAGATTTTTTAATTAATTTGCTCCTTTTTGAAGCTTTAAAATCCATTTGTGAAGATGTTCATTTCAAAAGTAATTTATCAGATTATTGAGAACCGCAAACTGATCTAGTGATCTCGTTGTTTAATCTAGTGATTAAAAAACGTTTTTTCATTTTCAACTCAATACAAACAATACAGACAGGAAGAAGTGACGATGTATCACTGATGTAATACTGTCTCTCTGTCTGTCTGTCTCAGCGCTGCTCTCTGAAGGTAAGGTCCTCCTAATTGTTCCGTCACATTCATTGTAAATATGTTTACAATGATAATGTATAATATTGTATGTACATTATGTAATGTATTTTTTACAGCTTTAGATTATGATGTCATTTTTTTCAGTGCAGAGCCGCCACCAGGTTTAGAGTAGACCCACCTCCTCTGGCTCTGAATGGCGTATTTCATTAGTTTATTTTAGATTTGGTCTGAGAAGTGATGATTGGTCATAAGCCTATCAGGGTAAGCCAATCAGAGGCTGAATAGGAGGGCCTTGGCAAGAAAAGCAGCAAGATCCATAATTATACAACAGGACGAGGTTATTCTAGCTTAACATAAAGACTGGAAGCAGGGGGAAATTGTTAACTCTACCAACTTTTAAAACTGATCAACATATCGTGTCTCTCTTTAGTTTGATCCAAACTGTTGTGAAAAACACCAGAACTATTTCTGATTTAAGGACAGCGGACTAAATCAAACTCGTTTCAAAAACCTCAAACTGGGTTCTTTACATCAACAGTTTCTGTTTGAACCAAACTAGTGAGATAAAATGTTTTAGTTGCTGAGTTGTTAAGCTGTTAGTAGATTTATTTGGTGTTAAACTTTCAATGTGTTGGCTGCTTTCAGGCTCGTCAGACGGCTCAACAGAAAAAACAAGCTGCTGAAGAGTCCAGGAAAGACTATGTGACCAGTTTAAATCAGTTTAACCAGGACCAGCACCAGCACTACCACACATTGGTACCAGTTATATACCAGGTAAACTGCACACAGGTACCAGTGAAATACCAGATGAACTGCACCTACTGGTACAAGTTACATACCAGGTGAACAACATACTGGTACCAGTTACATACCAGGTGAACAACATACTGGTACCAGTTACATACCAGGTGAACAACATACTGGTACCAGTTACATACCAGGTGAACAACATACTGGTACCAGTTACATACCAGGTGAACAACATACTGGTACCAGTTACATACCAGGTGAACAACATACTGGTACCAGTTATATACCAGGTGAACAACATACTGGTACCAGTTACATACCAGGTGAACAATGCACTGGTACCAGTTACATACCAGATGAAGCACATACTGGTACCAGTTACATACCAGATGAAGCACATACTGGTACCAGTTACATACCAGGTGTTCAAAACACCTGTACCAGTTATATACCAGGTGCATCAAACACTGGTTCCAGTTATATACCAGAGGTTCCGCATTGATTCTTTATGTTTGTATGGTGACAGCGTATCCAGGACATGGAGGAGCGGCGTATTGAGAGAATCTGTGAAGCGATGCGTTCTTCGGCGGAGGCAGAGAGAAAAGTTCTTCCTGTTGTTAGTCGCTGTCTGGATGCCATGATGGCCTCTGCTGAGGGCATCCAGCCCAGGATGGTGAGTCTCCTCTGGGCTCATTTCGCACTCAAGTTAAATTTTTTGGGCATAGATTTGAACTTTTCTAAACCTTTGTGTGTGTGTGTGTGTGTGTGTGTGTGTGTGTGTGTGTGTGTGTGTGTAGGACACGCGGCAGGTTGTGGAGGTGTTTAAATCAGGCTTTGAACCTCCAGGTGATGTTGAGTTTGAGGACTACAGCGCCACCATGAGACGGAGCATCTCTGAGTCCAGTTACCTGGACAACCGAGCGGAGGGGCGGAAACACAGCAGGAAGCTGTGGCCCTTTATACGAAAGAACAAGGTACACAAACGTACGGAGCCCCAGACATGACATGGTCAAAAAATTTTTAATTGTGGCCACAAAATACTATTTCGTGGCCACAAAATACTAATTCGTGGCCACGAAGTAGATGTAATGTGCGCACGAAATACTAATGAATGATATTAATATAATTCCTGGACAACTGGGTAAGCAAATCGAGCGCACCTTCTTTAGAAACCGCAACAGCCTATTAGATAGATAGATAGATAGATAGATAGATAGATAGATACTTTATTTATCCCGAGGGAAATTCAAGTGTCCAGTAGCATACAAAACATACATTAGACATACATTAAAATAAAAACCCTAACCTTAAGAATAGAATTTTTTTTATATATATATATATATATATATATATATATATAGAAATAGAAATAGAAATGCGCATTGTTTGATTTACGGCCGTCAGTGGCACCTGTAGTCTTGATCCAGAGGGTGGCAGAAGAATAAGAAAGGGAATATGAAACTTGAATACTTTTGCACACCACACTTTTCTGTTTTTTATTTTTAAAAATGTTTAAAAACCATGTATCATTTTCCTTCCACTTCACAATTATGCACCACTTTGTGTTGGTCTATCACATAAAACCCCATAAAAATACAATTACATTTGTGGTTGTAAAATGACAAAATGTGGAAAGGTTCAAGGGGGGTGAATACTTTTGCAAGCCACTGTATGTCCATGCTTCATCATAGTTTGTTTCTTTTGAGGTGTCAAATATTTCAAATGTGTATTGTTCCCTGTGTTTTTATCACAGAGCCCTATTGGGTGAAGAAAACACACTAAACTCCAGAAGACTATTAAGACCAAGAAATACTATGAAACATTACTGTTGCAGTGACTTAATGTTGGGCCCCTTTTTGATCTATATTATGCCAGAGCTATATCTCACAGAACCAGTTTGGATTATCTGGTGCTAATATGGTGTTAAAATGCACTAGAATACAGGAAATGGCATCTACTTAGTTGAAAATGTTTCCTTCATACATCCATGTTCTTCACAGTCCAATGTTGAATCTACACAGTTCTCGTGGATGCTGATCCTAACTACAAATTAACTTGAGTAGTCTGTCTAGTTAGTCTGTTTTAAGGCTATATAATGTGCCATTTGTATAACATATAAACATGTCTAAAGTGCCCTCGGGAACACACGGAACTTAGTGCCCTCTTCAGTGGTGAGAACGCGCTGTATGTGCCCTTTTTTTTCTTTTCGCCCCTGCCCTTCAAAAAGTCTGTGCACGCCACTGCCGCATTTAGGCAGTTATTTAAGTAGGCCTATAATATAGTGAACTTTTAATCGTCTGTGATTTTATTGAAGGACAAATGTCCAGAGAACACTACAGACACCTTCAGTAGTTCAGTCAGAGCAACACCAACCTGCAAATCAATACAAACTAGATTCTAATCACTGATAGGCTATAGGTTACCTTGGCAACACGATATATACAGTGAGCGCTACTGTAACTGCACAGCTGCGTTCAGTGGCATCATTAAACGCTGCGGCTCATATAGCCTCTGTATTCCCTCAGCTGAGAGTCTGACACACATGATGCTACTTTCAAAGGAGAGGATCAGTGAAAGGCACTGCCTAAATGCTGGATAACAAGATATTGATTAGAACAGAATAAGATAAGACACTCACCCTTAAGGACATCACGTGGGTATTGCAGTTTGTAGAGAAGGTGCACTCGATTTGCTTACCCAGCTGTCCAGGAATGCTATTAATTTGTATTTCGTGCGCACATTATACCTACTTCGTGGCCACAAATTAATATTTCGTGGCCATGAATTAGTATTTTGTGGCCACAAATTAGTATTTTGTGCGCACGTTATAGCTATATTGTCGCCACAATTAATTTTTTTTTTTTACCATGTCATGTCTAGGCCTCCGTACAAACATGTATACATTATACACATAGACACAACAACACACACCTGGCTGTACTGACCACACCTCTCCCTGTCTGTCTCTATGTCTCTCTCTCCAGCTGTTGACTCTCCTCTCCTCCCCCCGGCAGCCTCCCCCTCCACCACCAACCTCGCCTTCACCAGGGGCCCTGACCAACAGTCCCCAGTCCCCGCCCCCTGCCTCTAGAGAACCAATCACGCAGCGGCTAAATGACCTCATGACCTCTGGTTCACGAACCAGGAAGCAGTGTCTTCGCAGCCTCAAGAGAGGGGTACACACACACACACACACACACACACACACACACGAACACACACACGAACACAGAGGCATGTAGGCCTCACTTAGACAGAATCTTTCATTTGAGTGATAGCAGTGTGTTTGAAGTGGGAGGGGCCCAAAACCAAACAACCAGAAGAAAACTTGTCTGCAGAGAAGAAGTTGAAACAGAATTAGTGAGTGAAGCTGGTGATCAGACAAGCAGCACAAGGGAGGAGAAACCCACTGATGGAGTTTAACGTCTCAGATTTTAAAACTGTCATGATCCGACTCACATCCTGCTTCATCTTTAACCTGACGATGTGCTCAGTCTTCCGGATCGGAAGGTGAAAGTTCACAACATGACCAAGCAACCTGCAACTGATCCATTTGTTCTGTCTGAATGAAGTCACACATGTACACTTGAATACATATGTCTCTTTGTACACATGAATATTTATGAACCCAAACTCAGTTTTCTGTTTCCTTCATGCTTCCTCTGATTGGACAGCTGTCACTCAAACTGGTCAGTGTCACACCTGTCTGTCTGTGAAATCATGTACGTGCATTAAACCACATGACAGTCACTGTATAGTATAGTATAATATAATATAATATAATGATGTGTGGATTTTGCAGGGCTCAAGTCCTGCAGACTGCAGTCATCTTCCTCCTGAACAGAGACGAAAGAAACTTCAAACCAGAATCAACAACATCAACCAGGAGATCCAGAGAGAGAGAGAGCAGAGGTACACACACACACACACACACACAAGTTGAAGTTCTGCTCAAAGCACCTGCTTGTCCTCTAATGAGGAGGAAAAGTTGCAGTCTTCCTCTGAACAAGGCAAATCCATCCAGCTCGGTAAGATTGATTGTTCATGTTAATCACAGCCTAACAAACCCACAGAAGGTTCTTTTTCACATCTGAGAGGAAACTCAGAAGTCAAAGTTAATTTGGGAGTTATTTGGGAGGATTTAATGGAGGTAAAGTATGTAAGCATCAGTTTCTACCAAACATTTATCCATTCAGTCTTTCTCTCGGATAGTTTAGTGTTTATCTGGGACTCTGCTGCCTCCTGCTGGTCTGAAGGAGCATATTTAAAAATCAGCTGCAGAAGGAGCAAAGCAAATCAATTAGGTCAAATCTAAAACCTGCTAAAGCTGTTTTTTTTTTTTTTTTAACATTTGTTTATTGACTTTTCAGTGACATAACAAAATCAAGAGGTGACAATTCGAGAGTCAAAACAGTGTCAATTATAACAAGAAGAAAAAAATAAAAACTTAAATAAATAAAAATAAGCAAAATGAAAACGGATAAGGGGTAAATAATAGTGGAAAAAATATATGTATACACACACAAAAAAACACAAAAAACCCAACAGAAACAACAAAAAAAAAAAAACTCAAAATGGTCACCCACTGCTAAATAAAAGCCCAATATGTGCACTTAAACAAAGATAAATAATAATAAAAAAAACCATCCCAGAATGCTACAAATTCACACAATAAAAAACTCACAATTTGTAAACAATCAGGGTGGCTACTCTGGAATAGCCGCAAAAATCAGTCCCTCAACATGTGCAAAAAATGGACCCCAAGTTTTATTAAACTTTGCAAGAGAACCATGTATCGAGCACCTAACTTTCTCCAACTTCACAGACTGAAGGATGTCCCTGATCCAAGACGAGTGAGAGGGCGGCGCAGGAGACTTCCACCTCAATAAAATCAAACGTCTAGCCAATACGGAGACAAAGGCTACAAAGTCAGCTTTATAATTAGGAAGCTGCAAAGTAGGAGGTAAAACCCCAAACAAAGCGGTGCATGCTGTTGGATCAAATTGAACCCCTGTACAAACAGAAATGGAGTTAAATATCTGCGTCCAAAAATTAAGTAGTGAAGGACAAGACCAAAACATATGAGCATGGGTAGCTGGAGCCTGAGGACATCTGATGCACATGGGATTGACATCATTATACATTTTGGAAAGCCTAACTCGAGTGAGATGGGTACGATGTAGGATTTTGCACTGGGTCAAACCGTGTCTAGCACAAATGCTAAAGCTGTTTTAATCTGTGTTGAAAGATGATGAGGAGACTGTAACCTTCCTCACATTCATACAGTATGCCATAACTTGCATAAATGTCTCATGTCTTCATGTTTGACTGGAGCCCTCTGTTCTGTGCTCTTCTTCAGTGGTTTAATCTCACCGATGGGAGAATCAGCTCCACCTCCTGTTTAGCTACATCAATCCATCAGCTCACAGTCAGAAGAAACTTTCAGTCAAAGTTTATTTTCAGGAGTTTATTAAACGACCGGTCGGTCTCATCTGTGATATTTCTCAAGTGTGTGTGTGTATGTGTGTGTGTGTAGACTTAGACTTAGACTTCTCTTTATTGATTTCCAGCAGCTTACAAGTAGGAGAGAGGCATAAAACTAAATATATAAAGCAAACAATAGACAGTAAACAATAAACTCTTAGCTAATTATAGAAAGTAGACAATAAATAAACAGTACACAATAAACTCTTAGCTATACATGTATAAATATAAAGTAGAGATGAGAATAAAAGATGGAATAAAATTAACAGAAAATAAAGATAAATGTAGAGAGCTGTATATGGCATTGTGTTTTTATACAGTGGATAAATGAAATTAGCGGGAATTAGCAGTTAAATTAATTGCACTTAAGTGGTGGAACAAGTTACTGCACAGGTTTGTGTGAGTAGATTCTTAATTATTAATTGCACTCCATCTATTCTGTATTTCTCTATTTCCTCCTCCCCCCGAGTGAGGAGTTGTAAAGTATGATGGCATGAGGGACAAAGGAGTTCTTGAGTCTGTTGGTCCTACACTTGGGAAGGAGCAGCCTTCTACTGAACAGGCTCCTGTGGTTGCTGATGACGGTGTGCAGGGGGTGGCTGGCATTGTCAATAATGTCCAGCAGTTTGTCCAGTGTCCTCCTCTCTGCCACCGTCACCAGTGAGTCCAGCTTCATGCCGACCACAGAGCCGGCCCGCCTGATCAGTTTATCCAGTCTGGAGGTGTCCTTCTTGGATATGCTGCCCCCCCAGCACACCACAGTGTAGAAGAGGACACTGGTAACCACAGACTGGTAAAACATCCACAGCAGTTTGCTGCAGATGTTGAAGGACCGCAATCTCCTCAGGAAATACAACCTGCTTTCTGTCTTCCTGTACAGGTGGCTGGTGTGTGTTGTCCAGTCCAGTTTATTATCCAGCCACAGCCCGAGGTATTTGTATGATTGCACAGCCTCCACCTCTAGTCGGACTGGTCGCGGTTTTGGACCTCCCAAAGTCAATAACCAGCCCCTTCATCTTAGAGGTGTTGAGCTGTAGGCAGTTAGTGTGACACCAGAGAGCAAAGTCCCCCACCAGACTCCGATACTCCTCCTGTCACCCCTAATACATCCAACAATGGCTGTGTCATCGGCGTACTTCTGTATGTGACAGAGCTCCGAGTTGTAACAGAAGTCTGAGGTGTACAGGGTGAAGAGAAGAGGGGCCAGCACTGTGCCCTGGGGGGCTCCAGTGCTGCTGACCCCAGTGTCAGACGTGTTGTCCTTCAGCCTGACGCACTGTGGCCTGTCAGTCAGGTAATCTTTGATCCAGTCCACCACATGGGGGTCCACTCCCATTCTGTTCAGTTTGTCCTGAAGTATAGGGGGCTGGATGGTATTAGGGCACTGGAGAAGTCCAAGAAGAGAATCCTCACTGTGCCGCTTCCCTTATCCAGACTGGAGTGGACTCGATGTAGCATGGAGCGGATGGCATCCTCCACCCCAACATCTGGCTGGTATGCAAACGATGTTGGGGTGGAGTGGGGTGTGTCGTTAATATTTGTGTGTGTTGTTTCAGAGATGCTCTGTTGAAGATGAGGGAGGTGTATGAACAAAGTCCTCAGATGGGCGATGCTGGTAGTTTGGAGCCACGACTAGAGGAAGTGAAACAGAGTCTGCAGAAACTGGAGGAGGAGCTGAGGAGGAACCAGGTTTATGCTTCAAATACTACAGATACTACAAATACACACAGTATACACAATATACAGTGGCTTGCAAAAGTATTCACCCCCCTTGAACTTTTCCACGTTTTGTCACGTTTTAACCACAAATGTAAATGTATTTACATTTTCTTTACAAATAAAAAACAGAAAAGTGTGGTGTGCAAAAGTATTCATCCCTATTTACTCTGATACCCTTAAATAAAATCCTGTGCAATCAGTTGCCTTCAAGGGTCACCTAATTAGTAAATGGGGTCCATTAGTGAACAAATAGCTTCTTGAAGCCCAAGGAACACACCAGACATGTCAGGGAGAAAGTTGTGGAGAAGTTTAAAGCATGGTTAGGATATGAAAAAATATCCCAAGCTTTGAACATCTCACAGAGCACTTTTCAATCCATCACCTGAAAATGGAAAGAGTATGGCACAACTGAAAACCTACCAAGACATGGCCATCCACCTAAACTGACAGGCCGGGCAGGGAGAACATTGATCAGAGAAGCAGCCAAGAGGCCCATGATAACTCTGGAGGAGCTGCAGAGATCCACAGCTCAGGTGGGAGAATCTGTCCACAGGACAAATCAAATCAATTTTATTTATATAGCCCAAAATCACAATCGCATTGCCTCAATGGGCTTTACAATCTGTACAGTGAACAATAGAGAGTGTAGAGAGTGACACAGCTTGCAGCCTGTGGGAACAGAAAACAAAATCAAAGGTAAAGAGAAATGCGAATAAACAAATTGTTTCTTGTTTCTCGTCGGCAGCACAGTGTAAATCTAGTACAACTATTAGTCATGCACTCCACAAATCGAGCCTTTATGGAAGAGTGGCAAGAAGAGAGCCATTGTTGAAACAAAACCATGCAGTTTGCCACAAGCCGTGTGGGGGCACAATAAACGTGGAGCAACGTTGGTTGCTCTGGTCAGATGAGACCAAAATTGACGTTTTTGGCAGAAAACTAACACTGCACATCACCCTGAACACACCATCCCCACTGTGAAACATGGTGGTGGCAGCATCATGCTGTGGGGATGCTTTTCTTCAGCAGGGACAGGGAAGCTGGTCAGAGTTGATGAGAAGAAGGATGGAGCCAAATACAGGACAGTCTTGAAGAAAACCTGTTAGAGTCTGCAAAAGACTTGAGACTGGGGTGGAGGTTCACCTTCCAGCAGGACAACGAGCCTAAACATGCAGCCAGAGCTACAATGGAATGGTTTAGATCAAAGCATATTCATGTATTAGAATGGCCCAGTCAAAGTCCAGACCTAAATCCAATTGAGAATCTCTGGCAAGACTTGAAAATTGCTGTTCAGACACTCTCCATCCAATCAGACTAAGCTTGAGCTGTTTTGCAAGGAAGAATGGGCAAATATTTCAGTCTTTATATGTGCATCGCTGGTAGAGACTTACCCCGAAAGACTTGCAGCTGTCATTGCAGCGAAAGGTGGTTCTACAAAGTATTGACTCAGGGGGGTGAATACATTTGCACACCACACTTTTCTGTTTTTTATTTGTAAAAAAAAATTAGAACCATGTATCGTTTTCCTTCCATTTAACAATTATGCACCACTTTGTGTTGGTCTATCACATAAAATCCCAATAAAATACATTTACATTTGTGGTTAAAATGTGACAAAATGGGGAAAAGTTCAAGGGGGATGAATACTTTTGCAAGCCACTGTACTGTTGCTGTCCGTTACTGTTCGTTGTTATCCGTTGTTATCCGTTGCTGTCTGTTGATGTCCATTGCTATCTGTTGCTAACTGTTACTGCCTGTTGCTGTCCGTTGCTGTTCGTTGTTGTCTGTTGATGTCTGTTGCTGTCTGTTACTGACTGTTGCCTTCCATTGCTGTCTGTTGCTGTCTGTCACGTAGGCTTGGCTGATGGAGGCCGACAGCAGACTGTCTGATCACAGCAGTAGAAGACAGAGTGGAGGTTGTGGGTTAAATTCCCAGGCAACAACGCCAGGCAGCAGCAGCCTGAAACAGCTGGACAACCGCAGTCCAGCCAGCCGAGAGAGGTTCTCATTATTGATTACTGATCATTTATGATTGATTGTGAACAATGATGACTTTTCATACACTGTAAACATAAATACAATGTTCCCTCTCTTTCTGTCTACCTGTCTCTCTCTCCACCCATCTCTCACTTCCTATCTGTCTCTCTACCTGTGTCTCTCCTCAGTCCTGATGGCAGCTACACTGAAGACCACAGTGCAGAGCTTCACTTTAAATCTCGTAGTTCAGAGTTTGACGATGACTTTGATGATGAAGAACCATTACCGAGTATCGGCACCTGCAAGTCCCTCTACCCCTTCCAAGGTACTTATTTTCTGTGAGGATATCACCTGACATTGAGGTGGACAGTGACGATGCCAACATGTTATTGATGTGCTGCAGGTCAGAATGAAGGAACCCTGTCAATGGTAGAAGGAGAACTACTTTCCGTGGTGGAAGAGGACAAAGGTGACGGCTGGACCAGAGTACGGAGGAACCTGGAGGAGGAGGGATACGTCCCCACCTCCTACATCAAAGTCTTCCTGGACAGCAGCGCCAAAGGTGCTATGACCTACATATGACCTACACATGACCTCTACATGGGTTACACATCTTCTACATATGACCTACAAATGTCCTACACATGTTTTACGCATGTCCTACACATGAAGTTAACCTGTCCCACACATTTCCTACACATGACCTACATGACCCACACATTTTCTACATATGACCTACGCATGATTTACATATGTCCTAAACGTGTCCTACACATGACCTACATATGACATGAAGTGGCCTCTTGTTCAACTGTACAGATGTTGGTCTTTAACCTTCAGATAAACTTTGACATGTATTGTGATAACCTTCAGTAACCTTCTCGCCTGATGACCTCTGTGACCTCTGAATGTCATCTGTTGCTCTGCCTGTCTGTGTGCTGAACACTTCCTGTAGTTTTAAAGCTGCTGTTTATTTATTACCTGTGGGACACCTTGTTACCTTTAGGGCAGTTGAGTGTCATCTCATACTCTGCCTCCATGTGGACATGGCCTACAGGGGTCTATGTCTATCAGAGGAGCGAACCTCCTCTCAAACCTCTTACAGAGTCCAGACTGATGATGCGTTCAGGTAGTCTTGAAACACCTGGTCACATGATTCTGAACAGTGAGCAGTGTGCAGTGCATTGTGGGATGCTGCACATCAGTGCAGGTGAGGGTGAGTGCAGGTGAGAACAAGTGAAGTTCTCACCCAGTTGAGTTCTGTCAAAAACGACCTGA
The DNA here is from genome assembly GCF_900880675.1 of Sparus aurata. Classification (NCBI taxonomy): domain Eukaryota; kingdom Metazoa; phylum Chordata; class Actinopteri; order Spariformes; family Sparidae; genus Sparus; species Sparus aurata. The sequence continues at coordinate 37,922,684 of NC_044191.1, read as the reverse complement.
CAACGTGTTGCACATCGACCAGCAGCCCAGGTGCAGATTTCAGGCGTTCCTCCGGCGTACATTTCTTTAATCTGATCATGTGATCTGAGGAGGGGGTGGAGCTTAAACTGCAACCCAAGTCCTCTTAATATAGATCTGCCTCTTCTGTCTGTGAGATACATATCTTTAATCAACATCTGTGAGTGTAGAGTCTGTCTATTCAGCCCACACTCTGTTTACATTAAAATCCGTTAACAGGATTCAAACATGAATGTAGAAACTGTTCACCGTGTCATGTCTGACCTGGATCCCTTCATCTGCTCCAACATCTGGAGGATGAAACCTGCTGCTCAACTGTGTGAGAAGCTGGAAATCAGACAGATTTATTTTGTCATGAGTCTGAATCTGCATTCATCCTACTGAATATAAAACAGACCTGCAGCAGCTCCATCATGAATGTGGGTTATCTGCCCTCAGAGGACTGATTGTAAATGTAAGACAATATAAATGTACTGACATGTTATCATGTGACATCATTAATAAGGTGCAGGCTCACCTGTACTCAGACCTTTAGCAACTCTGCTTCAGAAAGAACCTTTGATGATTGGACGATCTCTTCGGCCACTGTAAAGATGGCCGTCACTGCTGCATCATTGGTTGTTGTGACCGCAGGCTACCGCCTTCAACTGTCTTCCTTTGTCTCTGTTGCCTCGTTCCAGAGAAGACAAACAAGCTTCTCCTCACGGAGCACAAACTTGTATTTGTTCTCGTCTTATGAAAATGTTTGTTTTCTTGGAATTTTTGTCGGCTGCTGTTAAAAATGTTATGAACTACAGTGTCTCTGCTCCAATCCCACAACTGTAAATGGCTCAACGATACTCAATCACGGTTGAGTGTTTATTGACATGTAGCACTGAGACGCTGTTGCGGCCCTGAACAGAGTCAGGATGCATTCTGGGAGCAAAGAATTCAGCACTATTTTTATTGTTGTTATCACAACATTTAAACCACGACCAAGTATGTGGACAGCAGATATTTTTGAAATATCAATAACTAATTAATCAATAATAAATGTGGCTGTTAGTCACTCAGTCAGGTGATCAATATGAACGTAAGCCTTCAGTGTTTCATCACAATCTCTTAACAAGATCATGATATTGATATTGACTGACATGTGAAAAACGGTTAACAGTTATTGAACCTGAAAAACATCAGTCACATTCATTCATTCATTCAGTCGCTTCATGTTTTTTATGTTTTTGTATTTTTATTTTCACATCATCACCTGCTAAAATAACTACTGCTAACAAATATTTTCATTACTGATTACTCTGCTGATTATTTATCGATGAATCAATTCATTATTTGGTAAAAAGTGAAAAAAAGTGAAACATGTCTATCTCCGTTTAAGTTGATGTCATCCGTGTCTTCTTTCATTCAAAACCAAAAAATTTTTAAGTTTCCTGTCTATTTAAGAGAGAGAAAAATAAAAAGAATTGTTGAAGATAATTTTAAGAACAACGAAGAAAATTCAGCTACAGAAACAGCCAACTAATCAGAGAGGTCTGTAAACCTTATCGTCAATAACAACCTCATTTATTCATTTCTGTTAAAAGACTCACAAAAGTTTAATTATTAATAGTGTAAATATGATTTATTGGCAGCTGAATGATAGAACTGAGAATAGTTTTAGTGAAGACTTCCTGTCTCACACGACCAGCTCTAACATTTCTACCTGTCTGTCTCTCTGTCCGTCTGTCTGTCTATCTTGTAGGCTTTGTGCAGAGTAGTCGGCTAGTCTAGACCAGTGAGGACGTCTCGCCACAGGAAGTGATGTACAGGAAAGAGCTCTGAGGGAGTCCGGTAACAGCTTTTCATTGGACAGTTATCTCAACCAATCAGATGACAGACTGCTATCAATATGCGATGGAGGACAACTTGTACTGACTGAGATCAGATATTAGACCGGTCCCAAACAGTCTGATCCATCCTATCTGTATTTTCCAGATCTCATTCCTCATCTTCAGATAAGATCATTTTTATTCGTTTCAAAGAAAACCACAAACATGTTTCTGTGTCTGGGTAATTTCTTTAAATAATTATAATAAATAAAAGCGTAATGTTCTGATCAAAGCTTTTCACTTTTCTTTTAAACATTTTCAGACCAAAATTTACAAACTTATCTTTTATGGAAAGATTTGTTCTGATGTAAAAACTGAGTTTCTGTAAATTGGTCAGTTTAAATATTTTTTCTTGTGATTTCTAAGATCAAGTTAATTGACCAACTGACCTGAGATCAGATTAATTGACCTGAAATCAAATTAAATTTCCTGAGATCAGATGAACTGACCTGAAATCCGATTAAACTATGATGTATAATTAAAATATTCAAAATATTACTGAGATGTTTCAATGATGGCAAGGACAATCCTTCCTGTTGGCAGATGACTTCAGATGACCCCATGTTTCACTGCAGTGATGTCACAGTGTATTGCGCTGATTACGTGCAGTAAACACAGGTATAAAGTTTAAACTCAACACACTGGAAAGACATGAGCTGAAACTTTACACAGACGTTTGCTAAAGAGTCACCTGTGTGTAAATATAAACTGTAGCTGCAGAGGTGTAGCCCCACCCCCTGTATACCTGCTGACCTAAACCCCGCCCCTGGTTTACCAACCAGTATTAACCCTGCCCCCTGCTTGTTGGACAATGATCATGTTATTGATTATGTGAAATGTGAAACTTTTTTATTTTAAAGTGAGAAACTGATCAGTTATTGTTTTTTTTTTAATTGAGACGTGAGACTGCTGATCACGCTCTTTTCAACTTCCTGTATGTTAATCTTTCAAAATAAAGGACTCTCTGAATCACACAGTCTGGAGCTGTCATCTTTCACTCTTTGTTGTAACCTGGGACCCAAAAAATCTATTGATAATAATGGACATAAAATCAGTTTTACTGTTATTTGTTTTCAAGGAACTATGTAACTGTCTGGGTCCAGCCTTTGGCATAAACTTGGTGTGGACAGTATAATAGAAACATCTTTTGGTAGAACAGGGTTAGTTCTGGTTGACTTCCTGTACGAGTGAGAACCGCAGAGTCTGAATTCTGTCCTGAGCTCCTGGTTCTAGTCTGTCTCCAGCCAGTACAATTGACATTCTGTAAGTACTTGTTCTTGAGAAGTTTGTCTTGCTAAGATTGCCATCCACATAACAGAGCAGACATACAGTCTCTTGGATAAAGATCTGAGCTACTGCTAGTTAGCATTACAGCCAAGCTAACCACAACAACATTGCTAACCATGCCTGGTGTGGACTCTGCGCCACTACAGCAAGCAAACAAAAAGATCTCTGACCTCAAGAATGATATCCAACGGCTCTCTGATGAACTCCAGAAGAAAGAGTCACCGCTATCCAACTTCATGGATGTAGCATCCGTACAATCCAAAGAGATCGCTTCACTCAGTGCAATCCTCCGGGACACGGTTGCTTGGGACCCAGCTACTGGCCCACAACTCTCCTCCTGCTCAACACCCAAGCAGCTGCCGTGGACGGAGGTCTTGGTCCGCGGTCAAAAGAGGGACCCTGATGGGTCTGCTTCTCCGCCCGGCCTGAACCTCTCAAACAGCTTTGCATCCCTGTCGGCTGACAACCCAGCTCATCCAGATGACCCCCCTGCCGCTCCTCCTTGCCTGGTGACGACGCCCGCAGCTTCTCTTCCCCGGATGATGACGCCTGCAGCTCCTCTTCCCCGGATGACGACGCCCGCAGCTCCTCTTCCCCAGATCACGACGCCCGCAGCTCCTCTTCTCCAGATGACGATGCCTGCTGCTCCTCCTTGCCCGGCGGTGACGCCGGCTGACCAAGATAACCTTCCTCGCCCAGGTCTGACCCAGCGGCTCCCATCACGGTCCAAAACCTCTGCCTCGCGGCGCCGGATCCTGAGAGATGCTGTAATGGGGTGCTCTGGTGCTCTTCCTCACATCAAGCCGGCTACTGATGCCATCCCGAGGGACGTAGATACTACACGGCCACAGCACTCCCCTGCTCGGTCACAGAGTACTGAAAGCTCACAGCCATCGTCTCCTCGTCCTCTCTTCACTCCTACCACACTAATCATTGGAGACTCAATCGCAAGGAAAATTCGCTTTTTCAACACAACCACACACTGCTTTCCTGGAGCCACACTGCCGGTTATCATTGATAAGCTTCCCGTCCTACTATGCTCTCTCCCATCATCTATTAACCGAGTAATAGTTCATGTTGGATCCAACGACACGGCTCGTCGGCAGTCGGAGCTGACTAAAAAGGACTTTAATGCCCTCTTCAGCTTCCTAAATAGCTGTGGAAAAGATGTCTGGCTCAGCGGACCTCTCCCAACTCTCGGCCGTGGAGATGGGCGTTTCTCCAGAATCCTCAGTCTTAACACCTGGCTTCACATCGCAAATCACTACACCTGCACAGGCACTGATCACAGTGTGCTTGCTATTCCAGCCAGATCAGCTAACACCAAACCTCACACCAGCAATCTAACCTTTGGGTTATTTAACATCCGCTCACTGACCAACAAGGGACCTCTGCTCTTTGATCTACTGAATGACCGTAAGTTTGATTTCTTTTGCCTGACTGAGACATGGTAGCAGCCTAATGATTTTTCACACCTTAATCAAACTATTCCTCTGGCAGAGGGGGTGGCCTGGCGATACTATACAATCAAATATGGAAAGTGTCCTCCATTACAGTGCCTGTTTATCCCTCATTTGAGTCCATTGCTCTACAAATCAAGGGCCCAACTCCCACTATTCTAGCCACTATCTATCGACCACCCAAGCCGAATAACGCCTTCCTACAGGAATTCTCTGCCTTCCTAACAACCCTATGCTCTGTGTCCCCAAACTTAATATTGCTAGGTGATTGTAATATCCACTGGGATAGCATCAACAATGCTTTTACAAAGGACTTTACCTCATGCCTTGACAGCTTTGGACTACAGCAACATATTGACTGTCCAATACACTCCAAAGGACACATTCTTGACCTAATCGACCTAATCTGCTGCTCTGATGTAACCCCCCTAAACTGTTGTGCCTCAGATTTGCCCATCTCAGACCACAAGCTAATATCCTTTGATGTCATGCTAAGATTATCCAGGACAAACATGCCTCGCTCTATCTCTTTTCGAAACATCAAAGATATTGACTTGTCAGCCCTCTCTAATGGAATAGATGATTTTCCCAGCAGAGACAATTTATCTACCACAGATGAACTGGTATCCTACTACAATCTCGGACTTCAGCGACTGCTAAATACTCTTGCGCCTCTGAAAACAAAGTCTGTTTCCTTTGCCCACTCTGCTCCTTGGTTTACACCAGCGCTACGCCAGCTCAAATCCAAAGGCTGTAGCCTGGAACACCTTTATGGCAAAACCGGCCTAGCAGTGTACAAAGAAATGTATCATAATCACATACTCTAATACAAGGATGCTTTTTCTCTAGCCAAAACCACATACTACTCAACCTTAATCAGGACAGCGGATGGGAACACTAGAGCCCTATTCTCAACCATCAACAATATCCTGAAACCACTGGATGCCCTACCTCCTCACCTACTCACAGCTGCACAGTGTGACAACTTCATGACTTTCTTCAATGCCAAAATTGAAAACATCCACCAGACACTGACTGCTTCAAATAACTCTACACCCTCTCTGCACTCTCTGCCCACATTCTCCATCAGCTCTCCACTTGCCAGTTTCAAACTGCCCACTGTCTCCGAAATAACCAGACTCATCTTCAAATCCAAATCATCTACCTGCCAAGTTAGACCCCCTGCCCACCTACCTGGTAAAAAGCTGCATGCCTGCCTTGTCCTCTCTCATAACTGATATAATTCATTCCTCATTGACTTCTGGTGTTGTTCCATCATCACTAAAGACTGCTGCAATTACTCCAACTATCAAGAAACCTGGTGCAGACCCAAATGAATTGAACAACTTCCGTCCCATCTCAAACTTACCATTTATCTCAAAAAAACTCGAAAGAACTGTTGCAGCTCAACTAAACAACCATCTGTCTCACTACAACCTCTTTGAACAATTTCAGTCTGGCTTTCGTCCC